>NW_027509299.1:125000-187692 GCF_048541705.1 Temnothorax americanus
ATCGTCAAAATCGAAGAACCTTATTCGCGTGGATTCAACGTTTCTTTTCTATCGCTAAAATCGAAGTACCTTATCCACGTAGATTCAACGTTTTTTTTCCATCGTCAAAATCAAAGTACCTTATCCGCGTGGATTCAACGTTTCTTTTCTATCGCTAAAATCGAAGTACCTTATCCGCGTAGATTCAACGTTTCTTCTCCATCGCCAAAATCGAAGTACCTTATCCGCGTAGATTCAACGTTTCTCTTCCATCGCCAAAATCGAAGTACCTTATCCGCGTGGATTCAACGTTTCTTTTCCATCGATAAAATCAAAGTATCTTATCCGCGTAATATCAATGTAGATTTTGCGTAGATATTTCCACTGTTTTACTGACATATAATTTATCAATCTCAGGAGACATTGATGTTGTCAATCGCAATTAATATAGCTAAATGGAACGTTTTAATGAATAATTTATAATTAATCAAGCTGATCCATCAACTATATGTTTTGCAACTATATGGTTAAAGGTTAAAGGATATTTATCTAATGAGGCCTTTGTAAGGATTTGATAAGAATGTTTTAACTTTATAAATATACTTTTTTCATAAATATATTTACGAACACAAAATTTCCTAATGAGCCGGCACTGGTTTCGGATATTCACCCGACATTAAGAAATAATATCATATATCCAATTAAAAATTTTATTACTTTTTTTAAACTAAATTTGTTTCTTAAGATGATTTTTGAAAAATTATATATTTGCGCTGGTTACGACATATGTAGACTATATATAACACTTACATCTAATTAAGAAGTAGTCTACCACGTAAGGCAGTTAGCTCACGATCCAGAGGTCCCGAGTTCGAATCCCACCAAGGTAAGTGTGTTTTTCTGAGTTTTTCAAATACGAGAAAATATTTATAATCATAGACTGCATCTTAAGAAACAAATTCAAATTTAGTTATAAATTAGTAATAAAATTTCAATAAAAATAATTTTTTTTTTATGCCGGGTAAATATCGGAAATCAGTGTCCTCTAGTATTAAGAGGTTTTTTTTGAGTGAGTAATTCAATACTAACAATAATAAGCACCAGTAATCCAGTAATTTATTACTGTGTATTTTTAGTACTTTTTTCTGTAAGGGACGTGAAACTTTCACGTAAATTCCACGTCGAATCGATGATCTCATCCACGTGGATCCGACTACCGTTTTTAAGCGGATGATCCACTCGATTGTCTACGTGAATTCTACGTCGCTGGTCCACATGAAAGAAACGTGGATTCCACGTTCCTGTTTTACTGGGATGAGAGATCCAAGTAGGGATAGAGATATGCTCGGGAGTCGTAGATGCGCGCGCAGGCGCGCGTAATTACAAATTTAAGTCCGTAGACTTGCAGAATGCCGTTATGAGTCTGCAAATTCTGGCTGTAGGTTTTTTTAATACCTTTAGAAAATCATCACAGTGTGGGCCCGCGAGGGATTCCGCCACTCGTCGGAGGCCCGCGGTTCGATCAAACGTCAGAGGACAGCGAAAAATGATGTGATTTATGTCTTGCAAGGGATCCCCACAAGCGCACGAACCGTCGTCAATAATATTTTTCCTGAAGAGGCTATAATTTAGATTGTAAAGACCGTATATAACTATTGTATCTCGCTTTAGATTAAGTTTGTAGTACCATGGTTTGGGGGTATTGACGTAAATCGTTTGAAAAAGAAATGATTACCCTTATGCAAGGCTCTTTTAAAAAGATAATTATGAAATTCTACTGATAGTTTCTCTTTCTGCTCAATAAACAGATCCGAATGAGGAAGTTTAAACGCGGGAGGTTCTTGGCCATAACAAATGGCCTTTTTGGCAAGTTCGTCTGCCTTTTCATTGCCAATGATGCCCTTATATAGGACGGAATCCAAATAAATTGGATAATATTGCCACGCTCCTGAGATGCGATTATTTTATTTTTGATTAACGGAATCAGGTAATTTGAGCGGCACGTAACCGGGTTTGAGAGGGCATCCAGTACACTTTTAGAATCCGAAACTATAGTGTATTTGGTTCGGTTTAAATTTAGAGAAAGAAGTACTGCATTATAAATGGCCCATGCTTCGGCCGTATAGACAGACGCGCGCGAAGGAAGTTTAAACATAAGGCTCCTTTGGAACTGAGGAGAGTAACACGAGGCACCGACCCAGCTAAAAGTATCCACCTTAGAGTCATTTGTATAAATTGCAATAAAACCTTCCATAATTGTTCTAAATGCGTCTATAAATAATCCTTGTACTGAGGATGTGGGAACTCTATCGAGAAGCTCGAGAAGATCGCTGGCCGGCCGAAACAGGGGGGGGGGGCGAATAATATGGATTGGAAGGAGTGTTGAAAGGGGGAGGGGGCAACTGCTGAATAGAGGGAAGGCTGAAGGGCACGTATACGTAAGAATAGGCTGTATGGAAAATTTTTATGACAGTAATCAGTATGTTCTGGATTATCCCGACTAAGAGCCAGTAGGTATAACGCTTTCGTCACAGGGTGATTGGTGATAGATAAAGTTTTGATGAGGTATTTGGATGCTAGGAATTGAAGACGAAGTTTGAGGGGAGGTTCTTTGGCTTCTGCGAACATGGTGTTTATGGGGGTTGATACACGATATCCTAGACAGGCTCAAATAGCTTTATTTTGAATAATTTCAAGACGATGAAAGCGAGGACTATCTTTGAGAGCAAAAATTTGGGAGGCGTACTCTGTTGAACTTTTTAACACCGCTCGATAGATGTTAAGAAGAAGTTGAGGGTGTGATCCCCATTACACCCCTCTGAGTGCAGAAATAACATCTGCGATTTTTCTGGCTTTATTGATTACAGCGCTCATGTGCAATTCGCCTGAGAGTTTAGGATCAAGGATTACTCCCAGAAATCTTACCGAATCTGTGGGAGTTATGACAGCTTCTTCAATTTGAATCTTATGGTGCTCAGTGTTAGGAACCTTTTTAGGGGAAAAAAATCATCAGTTGCGTTTTAGTCGGCGATATTTCTAGACCACGAACGCGCAAGTATTTATTAATATTATTGATAGAGGTTTCAAGCCATCTGGTGATCTTATTTATCTTTTTAGCCGAAGCATAAATTACTATGTCGTCTGCAAACTGAAGAATCTTAACGTGTTGACCTATAAGTGCTGCGATATCTTTGAGGTAAAAATTGAATAAAAAGGGGCTAAGGACAGATCCCTGTGGAGTGCCCTTACGCGAAACGCGGGGGGGGGGGACGATAATTGACCCTCAATCACTAACTGCACATTTCTCTCAGCTATTAGATTTTGTATGAATTGACTGGTTTGACCAGGGAATCCAGCATGAATAAGATCATTTATTAGAATACTAGGGATAACATTATCGAAGGCCGCTTTGATGTCAATATGAACAAAGCAGCTGTATAGCTTTTCCGAGAAGGTTATTATTATTTATTTCAGAGACAAGAATTATGAGATTGTCTGAGCATGAACAAAACTTGCGGAACCCGAATTGATGTTCCGGGATCAGGGGATTGGAGCCGGACTCCGCATACCAGTGAATGCGATTAAGTATCATTTTTTCAAGGAGTTTAAGAAAACAGGAGGTAAGGGCTATAAGGACGTACCCTTTTGTCGTGAGGTTTGGGGATAAGGTATACCAAAGAATGGGATCAGTGTTCCGGAAAAACGCCTTCAACAAAGATATTGTTGAGGATCCGAAGTAGGAGTTTTTTGAGTAAATTGGGGAGGGATTTTAAGATGTTGTAATCTATGTGATCTATGCCTGGACTTGAGTTACTCTTGGAGGTATTTAGTGCGTGATGAAATTTATTGTACGTGAAGGGAGTGTCTAACCAATTGAGTGGACTATCAGCATCCGGACGAATGCTTTTCGCCAAGTTGTTTTTCTCCTCTGAGTAAGCTGGTGGGCAAATATTGGCGGTTGTTGCATCAATTTCCTACTGATTGACAGGGTCAGCCTCTGCTTTTGAGGCCAATTTCCTATTGCGAAATCTTTTAATCATCTTCCAGATGGAAGGAGTAGGTGTTTTAAAGTCAAGAGAGTTGCAATATGCTTTCCATCCCTCTCGTTTAGCGGTTCTCAGGATCTTTCTGTTATCTGTAACTTGTTTGCTATCTGGAAATTGGCAATAGTGGGTTTCTTCCTGTACGTTTTACACGCAATTTTTCTTGCTCGAACAGCCGCAGTGCAGTCCTCGTTTCACCATGGAGGAGGGGGTTTATTGACTGGACTATTGAGATTGCTACATCGATCTGATCGCGAGTTGTTTGCCAGAGGGGAGAAAACATTAATGCACTCGTGTAAACAAGAGGTGAAAATTTTATACTGTTCCAATGGTTTGTTATCTGAAATCTCGAGCACATTGGACTCTATGTCGTTCGCACGCTTTTCGAGCATATAAGTTAGTTGTTTGAATTGTTCACTGGAGAATTTACATTTGTGGGAGAAGATATTCTTTGTTTTGATTTTAGAGTTGACAGCAATCTCAATTGGTCTGTGATCACTACCATGGGTATCGTCTAGAACACTAACTTTAATAAGGTAGAAAAGCTGGAGGAGGATATGACTAAGTCAATCAAGGAAGGAGTGATGCCAGGAGGAGGAATAAAGGTAGGCGTTATAGGGTTAAGGAGGGTAAAAGGAAATCGATCGAGTAAGTCCATGATTACTTTACCAGCCGGATTGGACACCGGGGCGCCCCAAAAAGAATGGTGAGCGTTAAGATCACCAATGAGAAGTAAATACGAGAAAGAATTTGCCAAGTTAAAGAATTTAGACCAAGAATTTTGAAAGCATGGGCCTCCCGGAAGACGGTAGACCACAAATAACGCCGTGCTGATGCCGTCGATAAAAATTTTTGCTACGATAGCCTCGATGCTTGCATTTAAGTTTAGAATATATTCAAGATTGATGGGCGAGAAGGTGATGTTTTGACGGATGAGCATGGCAACGCCACTTTGATCCACATCTGAGTCATTTCTTATTACATTGAAGCCAAAGAAGGAAAAGGAATGTTGCGGTTTTAGAAAGGTTTCTGAAATAAAAATTATGTCGTATTTTTCGCAGAATTTCTCGATATCAGGTCTTTTGTGTACCGCTCCCCTGCAGTTCCAGTAGAGTATGCTAAATTTGGAAATGTCAGGCCGCATTTATAAGTCAAAAAAACATTTTACTACGGTGCAAATCTGAAGCACCGTTTCATAAATTGGCGTGTCTTTGATGGCAGGGAAGAATTCAGACACTTTGTAAACTAAGTCAATTATGATTTTAATGAGAGGTGTGAAGCTTTCTCGAGTGATATTAAATTGTAAGGAAGGATCTTTTGACGAATTTCTCTCGCTGGGATTTTCGAAAGTAAATATAGGAACTTTTTCTGTATTGATTCGACCGTGGGGAGAGTTTAGACAGGCCTCGTGGGCCTCTCTAAGTTTTTGTTGTCGAAGGAAATGGGGAAGGATTTGAATCTATGGGGGGGGGGGAGTTGTTGCGTAGGATGCTCGCGTATGTAAGCGAGGATACCGAAGGGGAACTAGTAACGGGGGGGATGGAGAGAGGTAGAATCTGATGTTTTTCGCCGCTTGGTTTGAACCAAGCGCAAGCGAAAAAAAAAGAGTCAAGAGAATATAAATCTGGGGGAGGAGAATAATTATTTTCAAGTCTATTTCGCACTTCCAGATATGGGATGTTTTCCTTGGCCGCGATGGTGGCACTACGTTTTTGTTTGATAAAGGTTGGACATTGCGAGGATGTGGGGAGGTGTTCTCCTTTGCAATTGATACATTGCGGCGGAAATTGAGCTCTGGGACAGTCCTCTTTTTTATCGTGGACGAGCTGCACACACCGGTTACAGCGCGCTTTACTGCGGCATTCCGCACTAATGTGACCAAAGCGGAAACAGGAAAAACAAATTTGTACTTGTGGTACATACGGCTCAAGTTCGAGTTTGGTTTTGTAAATAGAAATTTCCGAAAGGATAAACTGACCTTCGAATTTAATCATCACAGTTTTTGAGGGTTTAAACTTATTTTCTCCGTTTTTATTGACGCGTCGGTTAAGACGATAAACCAATATTATTTTTCTAGTGGATTCAATTTCTTTTGTAAGCTCATTGTCATTAAAACATAGAGGAATGCCGCGCACGAGCGCGACACGCATAATTTTAAAGTAGGGAATAAACGCAATAAGATTGTGTTTTTTAAGTACCAGATTATCAATAACGCGGTTAGCCGCTTGGTACGTGGAGAGTTGAGCCCTGATTTTGTTGTTGCCTATTGTACGCATCTCCACAATTTCTTCACCGAGGGATCCGCTTATAATTTTAGCAATTAATAAAGAATCAGGGGGGGCATTTGTGTCCGTGTATTGAAATTGCACGAGAAAAGGAGGGAGGTCAGTCGACGAATACCGATTGGCCTCCCTTCTGTATTTCTTAGATGCGGAAGTAGCGGCAGGAGTGGAATTTGTCTGAGCTTTGGTTTTGTTCCCCCTCAGGGGGGACGTGTCTTCAGTACGGCGTTTTACGCCCCTTTTGTTATCGGTCGATATATCACAATCCATATGTATCAATAGGAATCGTAGAAGAACCGGGAGATTTATCTACGCGACAATCTATGTTTCCGATGTTTGACTTATCAGAAGAAGAATTATTGTCCTCGCGAGAGTTATTGGCATCATTATGTAATTGATACGCATCGGATATCTCTTGACAGATCTTGTCTGAAATGGCGAGGTTTTTTTGATAGCGATCTTCGTCGTTCGGTCGCGTCGGAGACATGGCAATCTTTTCCGGATTCCCGGAATTGTATTTCCTATTTCTACGCTTTCTCCCCATCTTTGAATCTGAGTCGGAATCTTTGTTATATTCTGAATTAATTGAATCGGTATCGTAATCCGACGACCGTTCGCGGTCACGTGACTGAGAGCGAGATCGAGTTACATTCGCCGCGGTACGGTTCGCAGGCAAGGGGGACGTTTGAGCCTCGAGATTGAGGCTCAAATTAAAATTGTTAAACTCACTTAGGGCCACAGAAATCCTCTGCCGTTCTCGATTGATTTTGCCAGCCTCGGGATTGCACGTGGCGGAAGCCGCACGCATTTTCCTGGCGGACACTGTAATGCCTCAGTAAATGTACACACACTACGAGTCAGGCGATAAGAAAAAAGAAATTTAAAAATAATCCGCAATACGGATATTAAAGGATTAAAAGCAATTAATCCACTCAATAACTCACTACCGAAAGCCCGCGCGACACGAGGAATAGGGTCACACGGCGAATAAACGCACATATACACTGCGCAGGAACACGGGAGAGAGGGAACGTCCGCTCACGTCCGTGGCTCAAGCGCGAATCCCCACATGTTGCATTGTGTTTGCTGGGATCGTGTCGTGCAATTAGAACTAAGATAAAAGCCTAGAAAAAAAAGTTATATATATCCAACTTTTATAATGCAAAAGCACATGCAGGTTGATATGATGAGTAGTATTGCGTGTAGCGAGAAATGGCGCAGCAATCGAACAAGGACAGATGTCATTTCGTTAGACAAAGACAGATATAGGAAAAACAAAATTAGAAATGTTGACATTATCGACATCGAGGAAGTTCGCCCGTCACTCATCCAGCATCCCCTTAACGACACAAGTCGACACAAGCGTCACTCCATCTTTGTTGCTCATTAGATGTTGAAAAGAGACAGAATGACGTTTGTGTCGATTTGAATCGCTAACTGAAAAGCACCCAACATAGCATTAAGCTGGCCTTTATGAGTGACTTGTGACTCGTGACTCATAATTTAAGTGAGAAATCAATGCGTGAACTTTTCACACTTTTCGCGATTTATTATTCATCGCTTACATAATATGGTTGTACATACGAATCGATATAAACAAATTGTTTCGTGATGATTTGCGCTCTTTAATTTTGTCGAAAGATATGTAGTTAGCGAATCAGCACGACTGACGATTGCAAATGTTTTTGTTTTCAGATAATGATACAACTGAACGCGACCGGGTCGACGAAAGGAATCGGACGGATTTACGGATGAAGCTGAAAAGAAACACCGTGGTCGAGGAGGAGGAGGACGACAAAAAAGGAGAAATAGACGCCGTTTATCCGATATCAGATAAGCGAACAAGAACGTTGACATCAATACCAATACGAAGAAAAACCGTTTTGCAATCGCGTTGGTGACCGCGGACGACTTGAGTCCGCCGTCGCTTGGCATGTCCGATGCTGAACGAAATACGGCTCGAGACCGACAGCACACTGGCGGACGGAGAACGTAATGATAGCGCCGTGGTTAACGGCCCGACGCTCTCATCGTTATCGTGCACGGTGCCCTACATCGGCACCGACCAGGGCTACGTGTTCGAAGGTGGCGGTATGTCGACGTTGCAGCAGCTCGGTGCAGCCGGTCATGGAAACACCGACTGCATCAGTGGTGGAGGAGATCTCGGGTTCGGCGCATCGATAGGAGGGTCGGGAAGCGGGCTAGGCGGCGGGATAGGACTTGGTGGAATCAGTACTGGAACAGCTACAGGAACTGCAGGGATGGGTGGTGGAACAGGAGGAGAAGGGAGTGGTGGAAATATGAATAAGGAAGTTTGTTACGCTCCATTCGCAGCATCTGTAGGTTTGATCGGTACCGTGGCGCCGGTAAACCTGCAGTCTCTACCGCCACCGCCGCCGCCACCGCCGCCGCCGCCACCGCCGCCACCACCCTTGCCGCTGCAGATGCAGCAGCAGCGTGCCTTTTCCAAGTCGATGACATCTCTACCGCCGGAGCCGTTTATGATTATGCGTTCGAAGGCGTTAAATCGGCGAGTTTCGATTAACGTCGGTGGCGTGAAGCACGAGGTACTCTGGCGTACTCTTGAGCGGTTGCCACATACGCGCCTAGGTCGACTGAGGGATTGCAATACTCACGAGGCAATAACCGAACTCTGCGATGATTACTCCCTAATCAATAACGAGTATTTTTTCGATCGACATCCTAAATCGTTTAGCTCGATTCTTAATTTCTATCGCACTGGCAAGCTCCATTTAGTGGATGAAATGTGCGTTCTCGCATTTAGCGATGATCTCGCATATTGGGGTGTCGACGAGCTCTATCTTGAAAATTGCTGCCAGCACAAGTATCACCAGCGCAAGGAGCATGTACACGAGGAAATGCGCAAGGAGGCAGAGTCACTTCGGCAGCGCGAGGAAGAGGAATTCGGTGAAGGAAAGTGCGCTCAGTATCAAAAATGGTTGTGGGATCTTTTGGAGAAACCAACCACCTCCATTGCGGCAAGGGTGAGTCGTACCGTGGCTTGAAAACCGATTCGCATGTGTGCGCGCATGCGGCGATAGAAGACAATGCACGCGAGAAACGTCGCGCATCATCACCTGCGTTGTTGTGTATCATACATATCTAGACAAGATGTCTCAGTAAAAACGAAAAGCAGCTAGTAATATGGATATATTTCGACATGTCAGTCATTTTTCCTTCTATAATTTTTGAAATATAATTGAGCACTTATATTCTTCTCTTTTTGTGTTATTTCTTTATTTTTCATTTATTTTTATATTGCTCTTGATTTTAACATTATTTCACATTTCTTTAAGGTTAATTATTCGTTTTCTCATTCTCAATAAGGGCTGGTGATGTGATCATATGTGAATGAAAAATTATACAAAAAAAGAAATGATGAAGGATATGAGGCAGCAAAGTATAAAGAATCTATACCGGGTGATTAAGAACAAACGTTTGCTCTGAAATCTCTAACTTAATTCTGAGACAATTTTTTTTCTTCCAAAATTTTGTCTAAAGCTTAATTTTTAAATTATAAAAATAAATAGTTCGCTTATCATAGGTCGAGTATAAGAGATAGGTAAGGACGGCGTGACTCAGCGTCAAATGCGGGTGCCTGTTGCTATTAATTGAGCGTCGTACTCGACGCGTGATAAGCGAACTATATCTTTTTATAATTCAAAAACTAAACTTTGAACAAAATTTTAGGAAAAGAAATAAAGTTATTTCAGAATTAAGGAATATGACATTTTGAAGATAAACATTTGTTCTGAATCATTCTGTATAATGTTCTATAAATTATTATTGTTTAATTATATAAACAACTAACGTATCTCAATAATGTTTTTCAAATAACTTTAACAAGTTCTATTTTAGCAGATATTTAAAATTTTATGATTCAATTACTAATTAATATTTAATAATGGTCATGAAATTAGGAACAACACAGAAACAAGACAAAATGGATTAAAATCATTAGATATTAAAGTATATTACACAACTGCTATCAATTTTGATGAGAAGTCCTATCAAATCGCGATTTATCATGAGATTGTTGAAAAGGCTTAAGTCGAATTGTCAAAGCAAAGACGCACGGCATTTGATATCAATTATTGTTGATATTTAAATTATTAGAGGTCACCACTTAAATATTTTTGCGATGAATACGAGTGGCTTGTTAATGGTTAAAATTAAGAATATTACTAGAATTTCAGATTGCTGACTATTTATATTTATAATAATCTTTAATAAAAAAAATCACTACTTTTTTACACGAGAGATTTACTATTGTGTTTTCGTATTGCCCTCCGGCTCATTCTTGTAACTGAATTCTATATAATGTATTTTATCTCTATTTGAAAAACGTTGAAAAATTACAAAACTTACACAATTATGTATATGTTTGGTACTTGTACACAATGTAGTTGTCTTTTGTCATTTGGACTGATTGCATCAACGATCTTAATTAACTTACTTGATGATTAGCCAACTGAATAATTCACCATAAATTATTCCTTGTGCCCTTGTTTTATATTATTTGAAAATATATCAATTTCCGATTCTTTATCGATATTAATTCATCTGTAATCATTTGTGGTAATATTTTGTATATTTTGTTAGTAATACTAACTTGCATTTTAATTATTGAAAAATTACTTATGACAACATCGTCACAGCAAATGTATGTATATATTTTTGGTTATTATTTATATGTAACATAAGTACAAAGTTGTATTAATGAAAATTATTTGTTATAATTATTTCCAATATTAATTAAATATCCGGTAATTTATTAACACGATATTCTAATGCATAAAAGAAGAGTTAACCAAGTAATGTTGATGCAACTGGTTCTTAATTATTAAATTCTGTCTTTAATGCTTTAATGCTTGATGGCATGATTTCATTATCATGGCATACTAGATGAATCGCGACGTTTCTTCTCTTATATGATACAACATTTTTTTACATCCGTCTCACAAAGAAACTTGTATCAATCATAATTTTTTTCAGCTAATTGTGTCTCACATTTATTTATTACGCATTTATACTGGCTTTTAATGCGCATATTCGTACTGACAGGGATCGATAAAGCCAAAGAAAGCATTGAGTAACTTCGCGTAATACATACATACATATACATATGTAACTTTGTATGGAAGAATTGGAGCACTTTGCACATGAACTAAAATGTTAAATTCTTTGATCGTCAAAATATATTTGAATTCTTATTTATCGTTAATATTTTTTAACCGACTTTTGTTTGCATTAATCTACTTATCGATGTATCCATGCTTGTAACTTTTGCCAAAGTCTTTATACGAGCAAAGATATTATTAAATCAGTATTACAGCACCGATTCAACGTAGTTTGTATACCTAAACATAGATGGATAGATCAGATTTAGAACATTCAATTTTTAATTTAGTTTTATTTTAAATCGTTTCGTCAGGTTCTTAAGCGGCAGATTGCAATCGATTTCGCTGGTTTTCTGAAATATTGATATATTTATATATTTTATTACGAAAATAAATAGCAGTCTAGCAAATATTTTGGATTACTTAATATTGCACATCCATTCTATGATTTTTTTTAAATAATGATATTTGTTAAAGTATTTATATTAGTAATATAATATTTAATCTCTCTTTAAATTTATATAAAATTACTTAATATTATATTTATCAGAAAAGAGTTAAATAAAACATGTACAATTTATGTATGCACACTGATGAAAATCGATACAAATTTACAGAGAAAATTTATTAATTTTTTTGGTAAATTTACTGATGTTATAGTTTTTTACTTAAAATTTGCATTTTTTTTCTCTTGTTTTAATTAAAAATACAGGAATTTTATGAACAATTAACTTAATCTGGTATTTTTACAGATCATTTGTAAATTAGTTCCCGGTATTGTTAAAGTCATCCATAACATATTGTTTTAATTAAAAATACAGGAATTTTATGAACAATTAACTTAATCTGGTATTTTTACAGATCATTTGTAAATTAGTTCCCGGTATTGTTAAAGTCATCCATAACATATTAGGGTAACTCTGGTATATACGCCGCAGCTAAGGGAAACTTAATTTATCGAGTACTATTTATGTTTAAGGCAAATGAAGTATATCAATAAAAATTTTATACTGTCTACTATTGTAAAAAAAATAGAAACATGAAATATTCATTCTTTGTATTTAATAAAAAAAACTTTTAGAGACCCTTACATTTTTACTATATATCCCATAGGGGTGGGATAAATTATATTCATAAATAAAATATAGGTACGCCTTATAAAAAATTACAAATAATGTTTATAAATAAAGCAAAAAATGTCATAATAAGTTATAAAATGTGTGTAAGAAGTTTATTAAGATGTAAGAATGATAAACAAATTATAAAACTAAAAAATTTTAAAAAGAAAATAGAAGAACAATAGAGAGAGAGAGAGAGAGATACATTAAAGGTTATTGGTATGTAATATTAGGCAGAATTTAACAATACCGCAGGAGCTAATCTACAAATTATTTTTAAAAATACTAGATTTAGTTAATTTTTTATAATATTCTAGTATTTTTAATTAAAATAAGAGAAAAAAATACAAATTTTAAGTAAAAAAAACTACAAAAATTTAAAAAATAAATTTACCAAAAAAATAAATAAATTTTCTCTGTATTTGCACCAATTTTTATTAATGTATGTTTTTTTTATATAATTAATTATTAAATAATATTAAATAATAATAATATAATACATTATCATTATTATATAATAATATTATTATATAATATTATATAATATTATAATATAATAATAATTATTAAAAATCTATTACAAGTCTATTAAAAGAGTGAAACAATAAAAAGAATAGCCTACTTGAAGTTGCAATAGATCATCAATAATTCCAATATATTTTTAACAATATACTCCTCAATACAAATGTACTTTGAACAAAATAAATTAAAAATTTATTTCTAATTACATTGCAGTCATTAATCTAATATATTTTTCTGATTATGCCTTTTATATTGAGAAAAATTAATCAGAATATTTATCAGTTGGAATATCCATTGAAATATAACAAAAAGCTTTCGAAAGATGTTAAGGAAATAATTTATATGCAGCAAAATTGAATTCGCATGAGTCGATCAAATGTAGCTTGTAAGTCATAAATTGAATCACAATCTATTCACATTTTATTTAATTTTGGCGTGCTGATTGACATTATAAGTATAAACGTTTCATTTTGGCATTAATGTTTTACTTTGATATAGATAATCTAATATCACATATAACGTGTCTGCTCTTATTTTAGCGTAAGTATGTGTATTGGCATCGTAGATTTGTGTAGATTTTTTGACTAATATTGATCTCTCTGATATATATATACATTTTTTATATTTATTATATTTTATATATTTATATTTCTAGGTGACGTGTTATTCAACATGATACTAACATGCCTTTTTCTATGTTATCTATAATCTAGCTTTTGATCCATAGTTTCTATTTATCACAAGATCACGATCATCGTGTCATGTAATCGGCCACCGATGATAATGGGAGTGTTTTATATGCGATTACCAGGTATCACGTCGATTCTTTCTTGACACCGCTCCCTAAGGGTCATTAATAGTTTCGCTACCAGCGAATTCAATTCGACATTTTGTGTATATACATACATACTTACACCTTATACGAGCACCTACAAAAAGATAAATACGTAAATTCACAATTTGTTTATAATTTATTTATATATTTATATTTATATATATATAGTGTAAGATACACAAACTTATATAACAGAAAAATTCACATACTAAAATACTTACATATATAAATTTTATTTACAAACTGTAACTAATTTGAGCAATTCTCTTATTAATATTCTGGTAAAAAAAGCAACAATAATGATGTTTTTATAAAAATAATATTTTGTCAGTAAATTAATAAAATATCTTGGATTGATCTATTTTTCTTAAGTAAAATAAAAAATAATAGCAAATTATATAATGCAAAAGTATAATTACATAATAATATAAAACTTTTAAAGTTAATTCTAAGTGAATCAAATTAATTTATTTAAATAAAAAATTAATTTTTTGATTTGTGTTTATTTCTCGAACACTTGATGTTGCAAATTAAAAGAGAACGATAAATTATAACTTAAAGTTTCTTTCAAATTTTTTAAACATATAATCAGATTAATCTCTAATTCATCAATAAACAAGTGAGAAGAAAATGAGAATTATGTTTTTTCACGGTTATGGAAATTGGAAATGTTGAATACTTTAAAACCGAAATAAAAAGGATTGGTTTCAATGTCAAAGCATCAATTTAAACAAGAAATGTAGACGAGAGATCTAAACAAAAATTTTTTATGAATGAACCTATCGCAGGACAAAAAATAAACAATAAATCATTTTTATTTAATTTCAAATAGATATTACTGTAATAGGTTCCTTGCTTGTAGCTTTATTACGGAAATATAGTTAAAAATAGTAAGATATAAATGACAATTAATTAAATTTTGACTGAAAAATGTAAATTTGAAATTCTAGGTTTGTAGTCGACAGATAAAAATGACGACTGGAATACTATGTATTAAATAACATTTGCATGAACTTATGTTACAAAAGTAAACAGGCATTATTTAATGCATTGTCGTTGGGTTGAACATCAGCTACTATAATTTCAACATTTATGAAAGAATCTTTTTGATTCAGTAACAACCACCACTGTGGCTGTAATTGCGCATCCTTGATACCTATACTTGACACATCACAAACAATACACATTGCACACATTGTTGCTTTGAGATGAAATAATATTTTACGCGGGGTTATCACACGACACATTTCTTTCTAAACTTAGATATGATACTAATGACTTCCAACAATGATTTCAATGACAATTTTGTAATGTTTATCCACTCAATTGTCCAGAACAAATGATGAGAAATCCGATATCTATATCTTGTAGCTTCTGAAACTATTTTTTGATGAAGAACATTTTCAAGATATCTTTTTTTTTAGATTATTTCACAGTTCAATTTATTAATTTTTTAGTCATTGTCACTGTTCTTTTCATTTGATTTATATACTCTCATCTTTTAGCTTATGTACGCACGATGTAGCTATTATAGGAATCAACGTCTGACGACGTATGATGTTTTTTGTGTATATGGTGCGGCTTTGTAAATATCTCACTTGAAATGAACCTGATAAGAGTCGAAACGTTGTGATTTTTCAATAAAAGAGTAATTTTGGCCAGTTGTGTCGATTAAAAGTTTTGGATTAATTTTTTAATATTTACTGGCAAAAGGAAAAAAATTGTTATTGTTAGAATAGAGTATTTAATAAAATGGCTTAATGACACTGAAATCTATTGTAAATTGCAAAGAATTAAAATGTGACAGGTAATCTTCTTTTGCTGATTTTTGTTTTGTGATAATACAATATATTCAAGGCAAATCTGATTACTTAAACGTTCTTGCCTTCATTGGAAAGTATCATAATTTTTTAGAATTTTTCTCTATAATTTGTATAAAATAATTTTTGCAAGAATTAATCGTGTAATAGTTTTGTATGTAAATATTTTTATATTTCTATTATTTGTTTTTGCTTTAGCTTTTGCTTTGATTTTATTTATTGCTATATGATTCCAAATTTTATCTTAATAAAAACAGATAAAATCTCAAAGATTTATATATATATATATATATATATATATATAAGTAGAGTTTAATATTAAATACAGGAAAATTTCGGATTACTTAATACCCTCTCATATTCTTAACATTTTCTTCTACCTTGCTCTTCAACCGTTATTTTATTTGTCATGATTATAAGATTAAGGATACAAAACAAACAACACTATACTTATCCATAATGTTATCTCTATCAATAGCACAATAATTAACATTATTGAAAAAAGTACATTACGGAGAAATGCTAAAAAATCGGGTGGTACTGTTATCTATTCTTCTAACAATTTTTAACAAGTTTTTATTAAATCTTCTACATAGTATTAATACACATAGTAACAATATAATAAAAAAAGAATTGGATTTTATATTTAGGCTAACACACGTTGGGTTTGCAAAATCCGGCGAAAAAGATAATATTAGAAACAGATCATCTTTTTGAAAATGAGTTTACAGTGATAAAGAATATTCAGTTTATTATGTTTAGTATTAAAATAAATATAAATATAAATAATTTGAAAAATACAAAAAAAATCAGAGTTACAAGTAATATATCCGAAAATCAGTAGATACACCATTACAGACATATCTTTGTAAACATATGAATTAAATTGTATAAGTTCTGCTATTTGAATAAGTAAAGTGGTTTTTGATTCTTTTTTACATGTTGTATCTAAATCTCCCTTTAAAAAATTTTAAAGATAAAAAATAGCTTTTTCTAAACTGTGGTACAAACAAAATAAAAAAAAATATTTTTCCAAGGTAGTTATATTCTTCCAGAATGTCATTTTGTCTGTTTTAGTAGTTGAAACAATTTATAAAAAGTAATCTTGGTCTAGAGCGTTCAAAAATTGGGTAAATTTAAGAATTTTTGGGTAGACTTCCGAAAACGGCCCCCCTCCGATTTCGATGAAACTTTGTGAAAAGCTTCGTTTTGGGTTAAAATGAAAGCCCTTAAAAGGAATTTTGGCGACTCCTATGATAAAGCCATTTTTTTTTTAGATAAAATGATAAAAAATATAGGAAAATCTTCGTAATTCTACAGGATGTTATAAATTGAATATACAGGGTGTTCGATATAAAAGTAACCACCCGAATAGGGGGGGTAGATTGGGTCAAACTGAAAAGAAAAGTCTCGTACCATTTTGCAAAATTCGCAATAGTTAACGAGTTATTAAATAAAACGTCTGAGCGAATGCGCGCACAAGGAGCGATAGAGGCGGGCCTCGGCGGCTGGCTGGGCTGGCACGGTGCCCGGCGCGCGGCGAGCGGTGGGGGTCGAGAGACGAGAGGCGAGCGGGGCGCGGCGCGGCGCGGCGAACGTCGAGCAACAGATGTTATACACTGCGACGAAAAAGTATTAGAGCCAGCCCATACTAAACTTACGATAATTCCTTCGCGTAAACGGGATTTTGTAGTAACTTACAATAATTTACTCCGCGTAAACGAGTGAATTATCGTAAGTTACTACAGAAGTAACGCGCTCGCGTAAACGTAGTAACAGTAGGTAGCACACGTATTGCATAGGCATTGCCGTAACGTCTTACGCCTTAGATGATATTAATTAGTTTAGCTTGAATTATGTGTAATAAAAACATTTAATTTTAGTAAATTTAATTATTTTGCATGTCAAAGTTTACGAGGTTTACCACAAGCCTTACTTTAATTTTTGTTTATGTTATAATAACTTTAATGGTGCGTGTCCACCTGCGAGTAAAACTCTCGAGAGTAGCTCTCGAGATTGATTCTCGCAAATGAACATATTCCTAAAGAGTACCTATAACGGAGAATGAATCGCAGCTCTCGGCGAGCGAACTTTTCAAGACCTACTCGCAAATCGACACGACGTTATTTTACTCTCGGAGATCAGCTCGCCAAGCTCGAACGCTGTTCGTATTTTGAGAGCTACATGATGACACAAAGGAACTTAATTGAATAATGCGGAAATCATGAACCATTGTAAAATACTACTGTGACAGATATAAAAGTTTTTTTAATTTTTATGTTTTGCGAATAAAGTGCGAAAAATTTATAATTTAAAGAATTAGATAATAATATTTTTAATACATTCTCTTATTACATGGTCAATAATTAGTAACACTTTAGTTTTACATACTTTGCACGTTTTAGTTACAGCGTTGAAATTAAATACATTTTTACATCGCAAATTAAGTACATTAAAAAAAAAATTATTAAATATTTACATGTAAAAATCTAACATCAAGGTATTTCGCAAACTGAAAACAAAATAATAATATCGCACTATGTATTACACTTCACAACTTGTAAGTCTGCAGAAACTTTTTATTGTTAGGAGTCTTCAATCTCAAGCTCTCTAATTAAAGCAGATCCAGCACCGAATGTACACCTGCGATCAATCCATTGCTTGACCCAGAAGGTCTTTTTGTTGTTTCAACGGCAATATAGCTCAAGTTCAAGCCATAGCCTCCTGAAGTTCGGCCTGTATAAAATCCGAGGCCTCCCTTCTGCTTTCTTAGAGATACACTCTCGGCGGGTTGCCATTAACCCTTCCGAGAGGTGGCGATCAAATAAAAACCGCGGACAATTTTCGGTCGGATTTGAACTCGGATCTTCAGCTCGTTAGAGCAGCGCATATCTTTCTACGCCATGATCGCCCTTTTCCTTTTTAAAATAATGCTAGTCACTATAGCAGCCGCAAGTTTTTTTGTTTACGCGACATTATGATGTCACCACTCTCAGACATCAACTAAAAAAATACGTAAGTGGATACGGTTTTGAGAGAACTCTCCGAAAAAATACTCTTCGGATTCTCGCGAGATGCTCGCGAGAATACAACCTAAAAAAAAAAAGAAAGTGGTAGTATTATACCTCAAAAAAACCTAAGTAACAAGTGGTAGATCTTTATATCTCGAAAAATCTCGAAAAAATCTAAGCAGTGGTATCTTTATTTCCG
The DNA here is from genome assembly GCF_048541705.1 of Temnothorax americanus. Taxonomy (NCBI): domain Eukaryota; kingdom Metazoa; phylum Arthropoda; class Insecta; order Hymenoptera; family Formicidae; genus Temnothorax; species Temnothorax americanus. The sequence goes on from NW_027509299.1 coordinate 143,951, forward strand.
AAAAATTATAACCCAAGTGATACACGTCACAAAATTATATTACCTTATCAAAAAGAAGAGTCGCGCTTCAAGTGATCTATTACAATTACAAAAAAGAAATGATATCTCTTTAAATTAGAGCGCCAATTACAGAGAGAACATGTATATTGCCTCAAAAAATAATTGTTGCACTACTTTGAAAAATCTTTACATTGTGTCAATTAGAAAAGAATGTATGATAACAATTTTATAAAATTAAAAAATTTTATTTAAATTTAACAAGGGAATACAAGATATTTAAATACAAAGTTTACATGTGTATTTTTTAATGGCCACAAAGAATTACAGAGGTAACAGTACAAAATAAAAATATTTTATTAAAATACATAAATTTTTTTTGTAAAAAAACTTGGCGCTGCTAGACCTCGAAATTTTAAATAAATAAGGACAACAATAAATAAAAATAATACAGAGAAGAATGCGATAGGAGTAATATTAAATGATTATCAGCGTGGATGTGGAAGTGAGTGATATGGGTGTGCGTGACGACGCGGACGGCGGATAATGCGGCTTATAATTAAGTATAGAATAAGTTTATTTATTTATTTAAAATTTCGAGGTCTAGCAGCGCCAAGTTTTTTTACAAGAAAAATTTATGTATTTTAATAAAATACTTTTATTTTGTACTGTTACCTCTGTAATTCTTTGTGGCCATTAAAAAATACACATGTAAACTTTGTATTTAAATATCTTGTATTCCCTTGTTAAATTTAAATAAAATTTTTTAATTTTATAAAATTGTTATCATACATTCTTTTCTAATTGACACAATGTAAAGATTTTTCAAAGTAGTGCAACAATTATTTTTTGAGGCAATATACATGTTCTCTCTGTAATTGGCGCTCTAATTTAAAGAGATATCATTTCTTTTTTGTAATTGTAATAGATCACTTGAAGCGCGCCTCTTCTTTTTGATAAAGTAATATAATTTTGTGACGTGTATCACTTGGGTTATAATTTTTCGGAAATAAAGATACCACTGCTTAGATTTTTTCGAGATTTTTCGAGATATAAAGATCTACCACTTGTTACTTAAGTTTTTTCGAGGTATAATACTACCACTTTTTTTTTTTTTTTAGGTAACAACATATACACTACTATACGTGTACTTGGCGCCTTTTTTTACCTTTTTTTAAAAAAGGTAATTTTGTGCGGATATCACGCCTTTTTGTAGTATATTACGCATTGTATAAACAGTATGTACAGGATAAAGCTATTTGAAGGTATAATACTACCACTTTGTTTTTTTCGAGGTTATTTTTACGTCAGACATAATTTTAATTCATCCAATTTTTATTATGTCTAGACATAATTTTTGTCCAATTTTTATTATGTCTAGACATAATTTTAATTCAGCGATTTTTATTATGTCATGACATAATTTTCATTCTGCCGCTAGGGAAATTTTAAGTCGATTGTTATGAATCAAGCTTGAATTTAATATTTAGGTGTCCCAGGTTGCCGATGACGAGGTCCACATAGCGCGCTCTATAGTTTTCGGTGTCCAGGTGTATTAATACCTTGAATTCGATGGCCACGTGTTCCAAGTTGCCGATGACGAGGTCCACATAGTGCGCTTCGTAGTTTTCGGTGTCTACATGTATTAATACTTCGAATTCGATATCTACGTGTCCTACATTAGGTGCGTTCAGCCGATACTTTGCTAGCCTAGCAATCGTGAACAGTCGCTCGTTTTCGCTCGTTTCCTCTCTTTTGACCTACTGGATTAAAAAGAGAGGAAACGGGCAAAAACGAGCGACTGCTCACAATTGCTAGGCTAGCGGAGTATCGGCTGAACGCACCCATTCAGATTTATAGTTATTAATACACCTAGACACCAAAAACTATGAAGCGCACTATGTGGACTTCGTCATCAGCAACCTGGGACACCTAGACATCAATTTCAAGGTATTAATACACGTAGACACCGAAAACTACGGAGCGCAATATGTGGACCTCGTCATCGGCAACCTGGGACACCTAAACATTGAATTCAACATATTATTACACCTGGACACCGAAAACTACGAAGCGCACTATGTGGACCTCGTCATCGGCAACCTAGGACACCTAGACATCAAATTCAACGTACGATTACACCTGGACACCGGAAACTATGAAGCGCACTATCTGGATCCCGTCATCGGCAACCTGGGATACGTGGACATCAAATTCAAAATATTAATACACGTAGACACCGAAAACTACGGAGCGCACTATGTGGACCTTGTCATCGGCAACCTGGGACACCTAGACATCGAATTCAACGTACGATTACACCTGGACACCGAAAACTATGAAGCGCATTATCTGGACCTCGTCATCGGCAACCTGGGATACGTAAACATCGAATTCAAGGTATTAATACACGTAGACACCGAAAACTACGGAGCGCACTGTGTGGACCTCGTCATCGGCAACCTGGGACACGTAGACATTGAATTCAACGTATTATTACACCTGGACACCGAAAACTATGAAGCGTACTATCTGGACCTCGTCATCGGCAACCTGGGATACGTGAACATCGAATTCAAGGTATTAATACACGTAGACACCGAAAACTACGGAGCGCACTGTGTGGACCTCGTCATCGGCAACCTGGGACACGTAGACATCGCATTCAACGTATTATTACACCTGGACACCGAAAACTACGAAGCGCACTATGTGGACCTCGTCATCGGCAACCTGGGACACGTGGACATCGAATTCAAGGTATTAATACACGTAGACACCGAAAACTACGGAGCGCACTATGTGGACCTCGTCATCGGCAACCTGGGACACCTAGACATCGCATTCAACGTACGATTACACCTGAACACCGAAAACTATGAAGCGCACTATGTGGACCTCGTTATCGGCAACCTGGGACACGTGGACATCGAATTCAAGGTATTAATTCACGTAGACACCGAAAACTACGGAGCGCACTATGTGGACCTCGTCATCGGCAACCTGGGACACCTAGACATCGCATTCAACGTACGATTACACCTGAACACCGAAAACTATGAAGCGCATTATCTGAATCCCGTCATCGGCAACCTGGGACACGTGGTCATCGAATTCAAGATATTAATACACGTAGACACTGAAAACTACGGAGCGCACTATGTGGACCTCGTCATCGGCAACCTGGGATACATAGACATCAAATTCAAGCTTGAGTCATAAGAATCGACTTAAAAATTCCCTAGCGGCACTTTTTGCCAAGCGTAGAGAACCTTCTTTTCCGTTGACTCAATATTTATTATATATATACCTAATTTACCTAAATAGAAATCTTCCTCCTGACCGATAAGTCTATCGACCTAATTTCGAAATACGTGCGCGATATCGAAACTGGCGATACCTGCGCCGCCAGCGTCGAAAAAGTGAAAGTAACGTTTCTGATTATGACGTCATCATATAACGTCGGCGTTAGAAGTACAAGTATCTTAATAAAAAATTTTCGCATTTGGACTTTGCGTCGCAATATCTCCGCTCGTAGGGCACGTAGCGGAATATTATGAGAGAAACCCCCCCCTAATTGGACCCCAAGCTATCGATCAAGCCTACTTAGAACTTGATTCGTTCACTCGTTATCGAGATCTCAACATCTCGGGTACTCGCAACCCGTCGCGTCGCGTAAAAGAGTCACGGGTCGGTCTCGCTCCGCGTGTACTTGGCGCGAGACACTACCGTGTCTCTTGATGTCAGAAAAATTACTCTCAAATGGACAGTGTCAGAATAACTCTCGAGAGATATTCTCGAGAGTTTTAAGGCGCGTGTCCACCTGCGAGTAAAACTCTCCAAAGTAGCTCTTGAGTTATTCTGACACTGTCCATTTGAGAGTAATTTTTCTAACATTGTACTCTTGCGAGCATCTCATGAGAATCCAGAGAGTATTCTTTCGGACAGTTCTCTCAAAACTGTGTCCACTTACGTACTTTTTTAGTCGATCTCTGAGAGTGGTGACATTATAATGTCTCGTAAACGAAGAGACTTGCGGCTACTATAGTGGCTAGCATTATTTTAAAAAGAAAAAGGGTGTTAAATAACAACAAAAAGACCTTCTGGGTCAAGCAATGGATTGATCGCAGGTGTCGGATCTGCTCTAAATTAGAGAGCTTAAGATTGAAGATTCCCAACAATTAAAAGTTTTTACAGACTTACAAATTGTGAAATGGAATACATAGTGCGATATTATTATTTAGTTTTCTGTTTGCGAAATACCTGGATGTTAGATTTTTTTACATGTAAATATTAAATATATATATATATATATATTTTTTTTTAATGTACTTAATTCGCGATGTAAAAATGTATTTAATTTTAACGCTGTAACTAAAACGTGCAAAGTATGTAAAATTAAGTGTAACTAAAGGTTCACGCACACCCCCCCGTGCTTTCGGGGGAGGTGCGGTAGTCCCGAAATAGTTCACGCATACACTTTCCACGCGAAACGAGATGTCACATGGGTTCGTGGCGCGCTTTACAAGCTTGTTTATATATATACATACTAGCTTCTGACCTTGATTATTTACAATAACATCCTGTAGATTTACGAAGATTTTCCTATATTTTTTATCATTTTATCTAAAAAAATGGCTTTATCATAGGAGTCGCCAAAATTCCTTTTAAGGGCTTTCATTTTGACCCAAAACGAAGTTTTTCACAAAGTTTCATCGAAATCGGAGGGGGGCCGTTTTTGGAAGTTTATCCGAATTTTTTTTTAAAGACTATATAACTCCAGTGAAATTGAAATGATAGGTTTCAAGAAAACCGCGTTTAAAGTCGGGTATTATTAATACAATTTTCTCATACTTATAGTTAATTGGCGGCTAATCTGCTATTCCTGCTTTATAAAGCGAACCTTTCACTTCCACTTTATTGTGTACCTAGAAGGCCGTGTTTTCTTTGTTTGGATGCGTGGGGTTCTCTGAATACAAAGGGATTCCCACCTGACTGCGAACGTTCGGATAAACATCTGCGCTAAATCGCTTATATTATAACTTTGTCAATTCTTTAAATTTCGAAATTTCACTAGAGGAACATATTCTTGAGATGTTCTAGTATAAGAATATAAAAAAAATTCTTTTGATTTTGCGAAGGTTCTAGACCAAGATCCTCCCTTAAACAATTGGCATTGTTATAGCATTATTAAAAATAAATCAGAATTTTTAATAATTCATGAGTTTTCACGAAATAATATGCAAGGTTGCGTACATTTCCATACATACACTCGTACACGTGCACGCGTGTAAATATGATTAAAATTGATATTTTTGGTTCACACTTTTTCGTTTTTTTTTTTTTTTAACGTAAAATAATGAGCCAAGGAAAGATTCAATATGCAGAAAAGAATCAGTAATAGTGTGATCACTCTATTCTTCTCTGAAATAATAAAATCATACAAGTCAGTGTTATATTTGTAAATATATACCTGTTACTGTAATATAATTTTTGCACACATAATATAATCTTGTATTTTTTAATAGGATCCTGAAATTTATTGAGTGATTTATATCTTGATACTCTAAATTTGATGAACTGAATATTTTTTATAACCATAAAATAATTATAAAAAAATATAGAAAACAAACTATTTTTAACATTGTTTTTTCAAATCATTAGCATTCTTGAAAATTTTTTCTTGTTTAAACTTTATATTTGACAATTTAACAAAGAGATCTAACAAATAGACGTTAATTTTATAATAATATAACATTTAACAATTATCTCTGAAAAAAATTTATTGAAAAATATATGCATTTATAATAATTATGTAAAAATATTTAGTTGAATTTGAGAGGTTTGGTAAATATAGCTTGTACAAAAATACAATATATAGAAGAGAGTCTCTTATTATGAGATAGGCTCCTAATATGAAATAGCGGGGTTTCTGCTAAACTAATAGGCCCAATCTGTTGGTTCCATCATGAACTTATTACCCTCGGGTTATTCGATACTATTCAATATTATATTATTTTTTAAAAAGATAATTCCAAAGACACATAAGCAAACTTTGCTGCTTATTGGTTTGTTGTCGAATGTACGCACTTTCTCTATTTACTTGCGATTTAAACGTTGTGAAGCAAACTCATTATTATTTTGTGCGTTTAACTTGATTTCGCATAATCATGGATATTTTGATTTCGCTAAGCTCTCGAAGCGACGAATTGATTTCGCATTGTAGCGATTGCGATTCTCACTAGCGTGATAATACAGTAGCAGGAAGAGAGGCAGGGGAAGGAGAAGGTTGATTAGTGATTTCTTATAAAAATAATGGAATTTTGATCGGGCAAGGGAGCGGGGTTTTGAAGGGACGTACAGATATTTTATACACTGGCCGAGCAATGCAATGAACTTGTTGTGCTGAGTCGAGCGACGTCGGGCAGACTGCGTTTAAACGACGAGATACTCTTTGGTGATGAAACTATGTTTACAAAGTCGCATTACACTTTCGAGAACACTATCAATTCTCTACTGAGACAACATATTTTTCAATTCCACGGAAACACTTTTTTGTCGAAGTTATATCATGTCCTCCTTGCATTTATATGATGGCTTTCTTGATCAGAGTTGTGTTACTTCTTCAATAGCCTTTTCTCCCTTTGTATTTTGTATCGCAAACATTTCTCGGCTTAGTTAAGCGCATATCTATTGTTCTACTTTATATGAGCACTTAGAAAAAAGCGCAGATTTATATATGGAGATAAATAACAATATTTCTTTAACGATATTGAGCGGTCATTGATTAATATCATTCCTCAGTAAGTTCACTAATTTTAAGAAATATCCTGGTAATGATGGCATTTTAATGATTATTATAATAAGAAGAGGGTAGGAGCACTAATTTTTTTAAATATTCAAGTAATATGAGAAGTTTTTTGTATGTCATATACATATAAATATAACAAAGAAAAAGTACTCGATCAAAAAATTGTGTTTTGCGTATCTGCTTGCTTATTGTACATATATCGCAAATTCGCCAAAAGATTATATATTATATGATAATATGTATATATTTGCTTTCATTCTATCACTGCAGAAACATTTTAATAGCGTGTCATAATTTCTATTTTATTATACATTTTCAGAACAGTCAAAGAATTTCTAAAAAAAATTGACTTTATTTTTCAGTTATCATGGAATTTGATGAAAATGCAAATATGCCTTATAATATACTATATTCGATATATTATATTATATACAGATGAGCCAAATAGAGTAATTAAATAACTATAGAACGGGTTATAGTATTGGAATTTTTGTAACGTTCTTATAGCCAATTTTATTGACTGTAAATAAACTTTCGCATGAGCTAAATTTCATTTTTCGGGAACTTCCTCTTGGACTTGTTTTAATAAATGTTAAAAAAGTACTCAATTTAAATCTAAGTATTTAATTAACCTTGCTGAAAAACTTCTCCGAACATTTGATAGCATGGTTGGAGTACTACTAGTAACTTTGTCTTTTTTTTAAACTATACTCCATCAAAATTTCAATGTGAGTTTGATGAAATTTAAATTTTTTAATTGTAAAAGCTGTGTAAAATACTTGGTCTTTATGTATTTTCAGAAAAAGTAGTTCAAAGGCGTTAAATCAAGTGTACAAAGGGTTACTGAATAGATCCATCATGTCCAATCTATTGTTGATCAAATCGTTCATTCAATAACATGCGTGTGTAGTGGCGCCTCTATATGTTGATGCTCTATGATGGTTGATAAGGACAGAGTCGGCAAGTCAGCCATGTCGATTTGTATTGTATATTGAGGATTGGTTCTACGTACCCGATAAATGTAAATTGTTTGACTGTATAGAAGTGATATAATTTAGAAGAATACAAAGTATAGCCATCTATCTAAGTAATCCATCCCACTCATTGTCAGTCACATGTGTAATTTGAGCGAAGTGGCCTGGTATTAGATTGATAGATTGATGATAAAATTTTCAAACATTCAGAGACCAGCAATGTTAGAACAAAACAGTATGCATTCAGTGTGATTTTTCCGGACATTAATAATATAAATTGTACTTTATTTGTGAATTATTTGTGCAGAATTGGTGAATGTTGATTCATCAAAGAATAGCATATTAAAAAGGAAATTACTTAAATTACCATACTTTTTAATAGTTCTTTGCATCTACGTGGTGTAATAAAAAAGTATCGAGATTGGTTGTATAACTCGACTAATTTCGGTGATAGGGATTCGTCTCTGCTCGTAAATCTCACCTAGAATTTCTGCTCTTTATAGCACAAAGGTCGACCTTTAACTGTTAGTCAGTACCGTTCGAGCGCCTCTCGAAATAACACGGGTACCGGGCCTACGTCGCCCTCAGCGCATTAAACGTCGGAAGAGAAAAAACAGCGCGTGTACATAAAATTTTGTGTAAAAGTTGGAAAAACTGCTACGGAGGCTTTTGAACATATTGTTACGCTCCGTTCGCTATTCGTGTCGCGCGCACTCACGAAAGCGTCCGCGTACTTCCGGGATCGCAGAAATAACCACTCTCGTTATACAAAAAGGAACTCGGGTTTATTTAAACTCAGAACGGAATACAAGAAAGTTCTGGGAAACCGGACCGAACGATTCGAGTCACCAGATCAATCTGACGGGCGGTAATTAAATCAATAATTCTATGCGTCCCCGTTGTCAAGGGACGCGCTTCGGCTTGAAACTTCTGCGGAGCGAAGCCAATTTCAGCCCACGAGAACGAACGTCTCGGCACGGGCGAGCGGGCGTAACACTGCCCCCCCTCTTCAGATTGTCGTCCCGACAATCCAGAGGGGCAGTTTCCTGACTGGGCGAACTTTTCTGTACGATTCCAGGGTACCGGGACGGCCCCCTGCCCTACCCTGGGCTGCTGCTACAGGTAACCGGGCACCGTCCTTTTCTCGGTCCCAACCGTACTCTGGAAGTCCAGGATCATGTCCTCTTCATGGCTTCCTGCCCTACCCTGGGCTGCTGCCACAGGTTACCGGGCACCGTCCTCTTCTCGAGTCCAGGATCATGTCCTCTTCCTCATGGAGCGAGTCCCCAATCGACATTTTCCCGGAAGAAAATACTCTCTCCCACCTGCCGACTCCAGGGCGACCCCTCATCAATTCCCTCGCAGGAGATCTCGCCTCCCAACACAGGCCTCTTCCTCTCAGCTCCCGAAGTCGTCGGAGATGTCGCTGCTCCTCTTCTAAATCTTCGGACAAGGGGGGGGGAAGCTTACCGTGGACCCAACGTCTCGAAAGACTCCCCAAGTCCCTGCCTCGGCATTTGCCCTATGTCTCACGGAAAAACCACGGATCAAACAACCGTGAGAGAGGCAGTCTTATCCTTCACCGGTATTAGGTTCGGCAACAAGCCAGCTCCCAAGATGTCCAACTCGGTGAGGAGTTACGACTACTTCGGCTTCCGTAAATATCTAAGAACAAAATAACACGCGCAGTAAACAATGCAACACAACAATCTTAATTTCTACCGTAATTAACCTTCCCCGCAAATCATTACACCCAACCTAGTCCATAATATCCCTATCAAACTCTAATGTCTTTCGGAAAAAGAAGCCAACCTATCCGCATGCACAATTTTCTTCTTATGTCTCACAGATCTTTGAATACAATAGACCACATCATTCAACTTTTTCACTATTAAGAAAGGTCCTTCCCAATTGCTCTGCAATTTAGGGGCTCTACCTTTCATCCTACGAGGATTATAAAACCAAACTTTCTCCCTTTCTTGAAAAAGAGTTTGCCTGGCCTTTCGATCATACCAAGACTTTGCTCGTGAAGACTTTATATCCATACGTTCCCTAACGTTGGAATGGATCTTGTCCAACTTCTCTTTCAAATTCCCAATAAAACCTTCAACTGACTGAGATCCTCCCCTCGGAGGACTTCCTAAAAGTAGATCTAACGGCAACCTAAGATCTCGGGCAAAACACAGCTCGGCGGGAGTTACTCCAGTAGTCTCGTGTTTAGAAGATCTGTAAGCCAATAAAAACATAGGGACCCAGCAATCCCAATCTTTCTGATTTTCAGAAATATACTTCGCCAAATAACTAATAATAGTCTGATGTTGCCGCTCGACTTGTCCATCCGATTGCGGATGTAGAGCAGTTGTTCTCGTTTTCCGAATTCCAAGGAGATTCATCAATTCCGCGAAAAGTTTGGACTCAAAATTCTTCCCTTGATCCGTATGGACTTCTAAAGGGACTCCGTGTCTAGAAATGACTTGATTAACGAAGACTTCTGCCACTGTACTTGCTCTAATATTTTTGAGAGGAAAAACTTCTACCCATTTGGTGAAACAGTCAACAATGACGAGGAGATATCTATTTCCGGAAGTAGTAATAGGAAGAGGGCCAAGTATATCCATTTGTAATCTTTCGAATGGGGCCCCAACATTATAAACTTGTAATGGAGACTTTCCCTTCCCCAAAGGGCCTTTTTTTGACACACAAACTTTGCAAGTTTTGCACCATTCCTCCACATCTTGTTTACAGGTAGCCCAATAAAACCGCTTTCGGATTTTTCAAGAGTTTTATTGACTCCAAAGTGTCCTCCAGAAAAAGAATCATGCGCTTCTTCTAGAATCTGGTTAACACGGTTTCGAGGAACAATAAGCTGAAAAATACTTGACTTAAGATTCGGTGCTTCCCATCTCTTATAAAGAACCCCATCCTTTAAACTCAAAGCATCCCAATAAGACCAATATATTCGGGCGGAGACATTTCCAGCGGGTATTTCAAAACGAGACGGACGTATTCCCGTTTCTTTCCCGCGGTAAATAAAAGCAATGCTAACGTCCTCTAATTGCTCCTTGCGCCAATCTTGAAGAGTTTCTCCTATGAGAATAATACGAGCGACTGATTTTCTTGATTCTTCAATCTGCTTTCTCTCCACTTTGACACAATATTCGCAACCAAATGATTCACATTGTCGTCTAGAAAGCCCATCGGCATTCTTGTGAATTAAACCTTTGCGATGAATAATCTCGAACTCATATTGCTGGAGTCTTTCCAGCCAACGCGCCAATTGCCCTTCTAAGTCTTTAAAGGACATCAACCACCTAAGAGAAACATGATCCGTACGAATCAAAAACTTCCGCCCTAGAAGATAATGCCGGAAAAATTTAATAGAATCGACTATCGCCAAGAGTTCTCGACGAGTAACGCAATAATTCCTCTCAGACTTACTAAGTACACGACTGAAATAAGCAATGACTTTTTCTACTCCCTCTTGCTTTTGTGAAAGGACTGCGCCAATTCCAATATTCGAAGCGTCAGTGTCCAAAATAAATTCTCCCTCCCCACTCGGGAAGGATAACATTGGAGAAGAAGATAACACTCGTTTCAACTCTAAAAATGCACTTTGACACTTCTCGTCCCAAGAAAATTTAACCTGATTTTCTGTTAGAGCATATAAAGGTTTGGCTAAAGAAGAAAATCTTTTTACAAATTTCCGATAATATGAGCAAAACCCTAGGAAACTTCGAAGCTGCTTCTTGTTATGTGGAATCGGCCAATCCTTCACAGCAGAGATCTTTTCCGGATCTGTAGTAACACCTCCTGAAGAGACTGTATGTCCCAAATATTTTACTTCCTTTGCAAAGAGAATACACTTTTTAGGGTTTACTTTAAGATTAACAGAACGTAACCGTGAGAGCACGTTCTTTAAATTCTCTAGCATTTCATTAAAATTTTTACCGAAAATTATTACATCGTCCAAATAAACCAAACAAATTTTATATAATAATCCTCGCAATACTTTTTCCATTAAACGCTCAAAGGTAGCAGGAGCGTTACACAGCCCAAAAAGCATTACAGTGAATTGCCATAATCCACGTCCAATAGAAAAGGCAGTCTTTTCCCTATCCTCAGGACGAATCTTTACCTGCCAATAACCGCTTTTAAGATCCAGAGTGCAAAACCAAAAGTTTCCCGAAAGCTGATCGAAAATGTCATCTATTCTAGGCAAGGGAAACGAATCTTTTTTAGTTATTGCATTTACCATTCTATAATTGACGCAAAATCTCAACGTTCCATCTTTTTTTCTTACCAAAACAGCAGGAGAAACCCACGGATTTTGCGACTCTTCTATGACCCCTTGCTTTCTCATTTCCTCAATAATCTTTTCTACTTCCCCTCGCATTCGTAAGGGAATTCGACGAGGAACCTGCTTAATGGGAGAAGAATCTTCTAAATTGATGACATGTTCGACGACTCCACAATTACCAGCAACAATCTCCTCGGAAAATACATCCTGATACTCCTCTAAGAAATCCGTAAAAATTTCTTTCTGAGCCTTATTTAAATTTGAGGAATTATTAGTATAGAGTTCTTTCAAGAATGGAGCTCTTTCGGAAGAAACTTGAATTCGAGAACAACTCAAAACCTTTTCTTTATTGGATTCCGAAGAAATAAAAGCAAATTCAAAAACATTTTCTAAATTTATCTTCCTTAAGAAATCTACACCTAATAAACAATCATCATCCATGTCTATTACATACATAGGAATTTCCACGAAATATTTTCCCAAGAGAATTTTTACCATGACCTTAAATTCGATGGGAACTACCTCTCCAGTGGGATATCTAAGAGAATTGTCCTTAATCTGAATGATGTGCTTGCCCTCTCTAAGCATTTTTCTACTAAGAATCGAAACATCCGAACCCGTATCTATCTTGAAACAACACTCGTTACCATCCAACATCCCCTTATAACTAAAATAATTTGAACTTGACTTTATTCGATTAACAGAAAAAGTTTGAGAACAATTAGAACAATTAACACTCGGGGTAATGCCCACTTCAGTTGTTCTTCCCCCGCCGAAAGCAACTAAACCGAGTTTCCCTTGTTCTCAGGACACTCAAACCGGAAATGTCCCTCCTTTCCACAATTCCAACACTCTTTTGTTCTATTCCAATCCCTCCGCTCATAACCATAACCTTTCTTTCCTCTTTCTTCGACTTTTTCATCTCCGTCCCCCTTTTCATTACTCTTCACGCCCCTATTCTTCCCCTTCTCAAATCGCTTCTCAAAATCCCTCCTTCTTTCAAAATTTCCTCCCTGTATAATTTTCACGGCCTTTGCCCTCTCTATGGCCAACTTCAGCGAGGTAATCCCTTCTAGCTGAAGAGTCCTTCTAACAAATCCGTCCGAAAGGGAAGAAACAAATTGAGCGCATGCGATCTTGTCTCGAACCGCGTAGGGACACTCAGGATAAGCTAATCGAGAGAGCCTTTCCAATTCGTGACCGAAAGTAGCTAAATCTTCCCCGAATCTTTGCCTTCTGTTCGTAAACTGAGTATAATAATTTTGCGAAAGTTGCCCCTCACCGAAACGTAGTTCTAATTTGGACTTTAGTTCTTCGTAACCCAAATTCTCTAAATTTTCTACCGATTCTAGGACAGAACGCGCTTTTCCCCTTAAGCACGACGCTAAAGCTACGGTTTTGATCGCATCGTCCCATTGATTCGCGCGTGCGATTAAATTAAATTGCGAGAAAAACTCTCGCAACGGAACCACACCGTCAAACGTGTCAGGTTTAAGTTTATATCCGATTTCACTGCGCGCGCCGTTTGCCACACCAACGGCTTCTACTTCCGGACCGCGATTCGCTCTAATATTGGAAGGACTTAGCTGTGTTCCCTGAGAAGGCAACCGGTCTCCCCGTAAAAATTGGAGCTCCTCATCGTGCCGGCGAAGCATTGCGGCGAGTTCCTCATCACGTTGCGCCTGCTCCTCGCGCATTTGCCGCATCTCCTGTAGCACGGCTTGGAGAGCTGCCGTCTCTGAAGCTGCCGACTCCGTCGCAGGCTCCGAAGAGTCCACCAGGCGTCTCTTTCTCGTCGCAACTAGCGTCGTCATGGCACACACACTCACACGCGCGATCCCGGACGAGCCCCCAAAAAGTGTTACACTCCGTTCGCTATTCGTGTCGCGCGCACTCACGAACGCGTCCGCGTACTTCCGGGATCGCAGAAATAACCACTCTCGTTATACAAAAAGGAACTCGGGTTTATTTAAACTCAGAACGGAATACAAGAAAGTTCTGGGAAACCGGACCGAACGATTCGAGTCACCAGATCAATCTGACGGGCGGTAATTAAATCAATAATTCTATGCGTCCCCGTTGTCAAGGGACGCGCTTCGGCTTGAAACTTCTGCGGAGCGAAGCCAATTTCAGCCCACGAGAACGAACGTCTCGGCACGGGCGAGCGGGCGTAACAATATATTGCTTTCGGTAAAGAATCCATGAGTCGCGTATGTGTGTTTGAGTGGTTTAAAAGGTTCAAAGAAGGTCAAATCTCCGTTGAAAGCGATAAAAATTTGGCCTTCTTTAAATCTTTCACGCACTGTTAATCGTCGATTTTTACGTATCAATTCTTTTACACAAATAATAGAATCTCTTTGTTTCTGCTTGTTGAAGGGCTTTCACACCGCGGATCGCTTTCAAGGCTTGACCTTCTTTGAACCTTTTAAACCACTCAAACACATGTGCACGACTCATTCTTCACTGAAAGCAACATATCAAAAGTCTCTGTAGCAGTTTTTCCAAGTTTTACACAAAATTATATGCACACTGTTCTTTCTCTTTATTTTGCGCTAAGGGAAATGCGATGTAGGCCCGTGCACGTGTTGTTCGAGGGGCGTTCAAACGGTACTAACTCAGTTGAAGTCGGCTTTGTGCTATAAAGAGCAGAAAGGTAAGATTTACGCGCAGAGACGAATCTTTACCACCAAAATTAGCCGAGTTATACAACCAGTCTTGATACTTTTTGATCACACCACGTATATGCGAAATCTTATACGCTGTTCGTAATGAATTGCCAAAAGTTTTTGATGTAAGACCAAATGATACCTATGGATGATATTTTTCTTTTTTCAATATTTGGCGAATTTTAATGTGCGAGTAACACCACACCCTTTCTAATTGACGTACTTGTCCCATACATGTCATTCCCTTTCTTACGCTATCCCTCAGATGCGCTTCCTGCCCCTCGTTCTTTTGCACCGTGTAGCCCAGATACCTATATTTCTTTCCCTCCCCATGTCCACTTTATCTTCTTTACTCTCTCTCCCTCTCTCCTGCACCTCATTATCTGACTATTAATTAAATAATTTACTATATATACATTATCAATGACCCTCATTCCTTTCCTGAACTCCGCTTGACACTGTGGCAGTAGACCCTTTCTCTCTACCTCCTCTCTCATTCTCTCTTCTAACAGCTTTCCTCACTGACTCTTCCTCTTTTTCTTCTTTCTCTGTTCACCACCTCCCACACTTTCTCCTCGTTAATTGCTTCTGCTATCCACCTTTCCCATCTTTCATTTTCCTCCTTTTTTTTCACATAATGTTTTGTATCCTAGCTTCAATTTCCTATACTTTTCCCCGAGCTTTTCCCTGTTTTCTCTGTCTCTCTTCCATGCTTTTAGCTCTCGTCTTACCTTCCTCTTTTCCTCCTCACAATCTCCATCCCACCATTCTTTCCCTTTGTTTTTCTTTTTTCCTACATCTTCTTTTATCATGGCCTCTTTTATCCTCTTTCTTACTCTTTTTATTTTTTCTTCTATCTCTCCTTCCCCTATCTCGACCTTCCCTAGATTTTCCCTATATTTCGTTTGGAATTTTATGAATAAAATTATTTTAAATACTTCTAATTTAAAGAATAATTATTTTAGAAAAAATTTTCAAGTAAAAGGAGCTTATTTTCTCGCGTAGAATTCGATTTACGTTGAAATGTTGGTTTAAAAAATTGAAAAGAACAAAGTTTACCCGTACTGCCTCTCACACACAAGGAGGGGTTCTCGCAAAGTGTAATTTAGTTCATGTGAAAACTTATTTGTAGCTAATAAAATTGGCTATAAGAAATAAATTATAATTCAATGCTGAGCCATTCTACAATTAGTTAATTGTAACACTTTATTTAGCCTATCCTGTATAATTTAATACATATGTACGATATGATAAGTATCAAGAGAGTAGTGTCTCGCGCCAAGTACATACTTCATACACACATCTTTATAACGTGTCTCAAGGTCCAATTATTTTGTCCATGATGTGTATGATCTTGCAAATAATTATTATAAATTACTGTCGTTATTTTAATGTATGTATAGTTAATGTTAACAATTAGTTTTAATTTTTGTTGAAAATACTTTTAACACGTTGCCACTGTACAATTAGACAACTTTGTTCCCGACACAATTTTTATATCATTATGTATATTTTAATACGTTACTTAATTATATCTATTTTTTAATCAAAATTTAATTTTCTTTTTTAAAAATATGTTTTATTATTTTAGAAGTCTTTTTAAATTAATTTTTGTTTTTTCTTTGTCAATAGGCATTCTACTTTGTGACGCCAAAGGACTTTGCGTTTCTACTTCAGACACATATTTTCTTTATTTACCTTTGTTATGAATATATTCGTATTTGGCGTTATATCCTAGGTACTAGCTACATTAACTCGTAATTAGTAACATTTGTGACATTTTCATCAAATTTTATGAACATTGGAAAACTTTGGACTTTTTTGGAGTTACAATGTATACAGGGGGTAGGATACTTAAAACACTAGAATATTTTGAAAACTGAGCAACTGGCGGAAAAAAATATTTCAAACAAAAATTGTATGATCTGGAGGGGTGCAAATGCAATTTGTATTATGCAATTACATTTTTTTTGAAAAGCGACTATCTACATATGTTTTTTTACACCAATTAATTTATCTCATTATTCTGTATATAAAATTATTAAGCTACGGTATGAATAGTTTACGAGATATTTTATATTTTATGTTAAAATATGCTAAAATAAAGTATAATACATTTCGTAAACTATTGATTTTTTGATAAATGTATTTTAATACTCTTATAAGCAGAATCATTAAAGTAGCGCACAATTTTCTGCGCCACGATCCCTACCTCTCGGAAGGAAAAGACTCTGAAATTTTACCACTTAAAGTGAACTTTATAGTAGTCGTTTGGAAACCGACTTAAATTGTAGGTCCAATATATCTGATTTAGATATATTCAATAGAGGTTTGCTCACGACGCTCGAAATCGAGCAATATGATTATTGCAATATGTAGAATAATTAGAAGAATCATATTATGTGAAAAAATTTTTTATTAAAAAATTGTGATGACTTTCATGTGACCTTAAAGAATTAATTTTGTCGAAAATTAATTTTAACATTATTTGTTTCCTTCCAGATCATGTAACTTTTGTTTGAAACATTTTTGCCTGCTGGACTCAGTTTTCGAGGAATTCCGGTGTTTTAAGTGCACCCCCCACCTTGCATATGTATGAATTATGTATTAGCACATAATGTGTGTATATACATACTCATATACACATATACATATATATATATATATATATATATATCTGTGTATGTATAAATTATATATATATTTTTTTTGTAAGACCCGGCGCGGTAAATAGGGCGCAAGTTATATATATTTCTTATCGTCAATACACATAAAAAATTCGCGAACGTTTCGACTATTTTTTGTGGTCATTTTCAGCGCAATAAATTAGAAACGTGTAAATTAGAAACTCTATTGTAACGCGGTCATTGGGCTATTGTATACTCGCACGTTGCACGTTCCTTTTTCCATGCGGTCATTCCGGTGTGTGTGCGCTACTCCATAGGCAAGCAACCTTGAGTCTCTCCCAAGTTAGAAGGCCAGGAGGACTATGCTGATGCATTTGGTACTTCATTATATGTTACACGATACCTGCGTACATACGGAGCGACACACTGATTTACGGTTCACATCGATATAAAATTGAAGTTACTTACAATGAAATCGTGAACGGTATAGCGCACAAAACGGTAGACAACAGACGCAAGTTATCTTGACATTGTTTCGAGAGATAATACTTGATCGTAGAACGGTACAGCGCACAGATAACGGACGCAAGCTGTCTCGACAATGTTTCAAGAGGTAATGACCGATCTAATATGTTTCGCTTGTCTCGAGGTTAAAAGATCGACGTATAAGAATTCGGTAAAAAACAAATAGCGGTAATGCCAGTTGAGAGATCGATGTATAAGAATATTTGTTGCAAAACAAATAACGGTAATGCCAGTCGAAGACCTTGTAACACGGTAATCTATGTATAATACAGATTCACAATAATATAATACATAAAGCGTGAAACGCGGAGCTCTCAAATTTTTGGAAGCCCCTCGATCACATCGAGATAGTTCTCGGGTAAATCCTCGGTGTCCGTCTGCATATTCAGACCATTCTTCTGTCTTTTAATACATATCATTTCAGATATTAACCGTTTACTGATATATGGTTCGCTGTCCAGAATTTCTACCGCATTCCACTCGAAATCATGACCAAACTCTAATCTATGCTCTGTGATTACTGAGCGACTGGTTGTGTTTCTTCTTATGTGGGCCTGATGTTCTTTAATTCTGGTTTGTAGTTGCCTACCAGTCTGACCCACGTAAGAAGCATCACAGTCCCCACAGTTAATCTTATATACTACGTTGCTATGTGCAAATTTCGGAAGGGCGTCCTTATGTGCTTTAATACAATTCTGCATTTTATTCAGGCTATAATATGATAGCCTCAACTTGTGATTTTTTAAGATGTTTCTATATTGGTCATTAATATGCGGAATATACGGTATCGTGAAAAAGGACGCCGCCTCTTCAGGTTGCACCTCAGAAGATCTATCTGTCCCAGAACGCACTATGTTAATGAGAGACTTAATGCGCTCGTGGAAAATTCTAAAAATGAAATCCAGCGGGTAGCAGTTGTTAAGTAAAATTTGTACAGCTAATTCTAAATTCTTTGAATAGAACGATGGGTGAGACAACAAAAAAACTCTATCAATTAAACTTGTGACTGTACCTCTCTTCTGGCAAACAGGATGTTGAGATATGAAATTCAAGTACCTGCCCGAAAACGTTGGTTTATGAAACCAATCAAATATTATCCGATTGTTTCGACGAATTATTGTAATTTCTAAGAAGTTCAACCTCCCACCCTATATATAACTTATATATAACTTATATATAACTTGCGCCCTATTTACCGCGCCGGCTCTTACTGCCTCTTTTCCTTTAATCGATTTAATCACGAGAGCCTTATAATTTTTAATTTTTATTTTTTTTGTCTTTTACTAAATCGAATATTTTCATTATTTTGTTTTAATTCTTTAATTAATAGTAAACTGACACTCAGGCTGGTATTCACATTGCAGTCTTCAAGACCTTCTTAAGGGGACTAGGCAAGGTTGAAAATGCAAAAATTGGCTCGTGTTTAATGGTTTATAACAAGGCTGCGAATGAATATAATACTTTTTTATTGTTTATGGTATTAATTATAACATTATAAAATAAAAAAATCCATGGAAAGTCGTTCCCAGATCAATAATATCGGCGTCCCAATGTAATAAGGAAAACTGTCGAATCCACGGTTTTACCACGATTCCAGCAGTCGAACGGATAAAGATTTTGGCAAATTCTAAGAATATTTTTTCTCCTTAGGCTTCCCTTTATTGATTATACCTAAAAAATTAAAAATAAAAATAAAATTAACAAAATGGCGTCCAAAAAATAAAAAATTTGTAAAAATTCGAGTTATTTGTTATTATAAAATTGTAGCAATATTTTTTTTCAATCTGATTTTAGGTATAATTCATGCGTCATAGTGTTTTACAATTCCTGTATAAATTTCAAGTTGATATCTCTATCGGTTCTCGAGATATCGTGGTAAAATCATCAAAAAATGTAGTTTCGAGAAAATCGCATTCAAAGTTTCGGTACAATATTTATGTTAGAACGGTCGTACTCACGCGGTTCAAAAATTTCCTCTTCGACGCAGTGAATGGCCCCGGATTATCGTCCAATTTCTCGTAATTTTTATTCACTATCTGATTGCCTTGGAAGCGTTTTTTACGCGGTCGCTCTGGACGGACATACGGCGCCGATTTCTTTATTCCGCTCTCTGACGAAGACATTTTTGTAATAAAGCGATTGTAATACGACAAACTTTCAATACATTAATAAACTTTAAACGAGGTGAAAATTAAAAACAAAATAATAAACAGAATAGAGCATGTAAGCCGAGCTAGATGTGCGTGTTTATTATTCTTTGTGTCAACCGCAATATATACAATTAGAAACAGAAACGTTTCGACTTTATTATTAGGTCGTCTTTAATGTGTCGTTACAAATTAAAACTTAATTCTACATATTGCATTAGAGAACGTTAGAAATTAGAATAATGCTCAGACCGTTCGGTCGGGACCGACCGCGCGAATATCTGCGTTCGGCCGGCCGCGCGCCACATTACGTTTTACGCTCTCCTGACCTCAATTTTGCGAATTTTTCAAAAAAACAAACGGGAAGATATTTCTAAAAAAATCACAGTATTGGAATATGCAAAAAACCGAAAATCGATTTTTTCAAAATTTTAACTTTGCCTAGTCCCCTTAAGTAATGTCTTAAGACGCTAATACGGCTCTGTGATTGGTTCATGACATCTTAAGATTGAACTTAAGACGGTCTTAAATAACTATGAATACCGGCCTCACTGTAGAGGAGACCGGGGCGGAGTCGTCACTACAATTATCTCGAAATCTGTATGTTGTGTGAACTCGCCATTAATATTGTAAACACTACTTATGGTACCCATGTAACCAACGGAGTTTAGTGAGATTATATGCCATGTTGTGATTTTCATTAAGGCAAACGTGTTTTTGGAGGTCAAAAGTAAAATTTTTTGCGCGTTGATTTAAATATCATTTTCTCTCCGAATCTCGAGATAAGTGATTCTGAAGAGTAATGCATGCTGAACATGAATCCAGTGAACATTTTTTATTTTTGTTGATTTCTAATATTTCATGAGAGATTTGGTCGGATTCCGGCGAGGAATTGGATAATATGTGCTGCGTGTGCTCAGAGATGACAGAGAACAAAGCTGACGAGAAACAGTGCATTTCGTGCGAGCGTAGGGTACATAAGTGCGTGCGCTTTTTTTGTAATTATTTTTCGCCATTGTGTTTTTAATTAATGTTTCTATTTTCTCTTAAAAAATAATTAATAAAATGTATTCTATCATGTTTCATCGGAATTATGAATTTTCATTTAAAATTTAGTCCGAGAATGGAGTGACAACTCCGCCCCGGCAATTTTGACATTTCAATTTTTGCACCTTTGTAGTTTTTACTTTATACCAGTTGAACAAAGCGACGTAGACCAAAAATGTCCTTATACATTTTGTAGCCAAAGGTTCACTCATCTTTACAACGGTATATCACATTTTACTAAAATTATTTGTTTTGTTGTTAAAAATCGGCACCGAAAAAATAGTGACGACTTTGTCCTGGTCTCCCCTACTCCTACACTATTGCTGCGTATTCCTTAAAAACAATTTATATTCGACGTTAACAGTGTTAAGATTTCTAGGAAAAGTCATATTCGAATTCCAAATATTTTAATAGAATTATCTATCGCTCGTTATATATGGTAGTAGCTTGTATGCTTTAATTGTGGAGACTCAAGCAAAGCTCAGTTATTTGTCATATTCCATGTTGTTTCACCATGTTGACATAGACGATAAGGAAAACAAAGTTTATATATATATATATTAAAAGTTTTTCTTTTTTATACATAAACACATGCGTGCGTGCATATTCAGAGAAAGAGAGAGAGAGAGGGAGAGGGAGAGGGAGAGGGAGAGGGAGAGGGAGGGGGAGAGGGAGAGGGAAGGGGAGAGGGGGAGGGGGGGGGAGGGGGGGGGGGAGGGGGAAGAGGGAGAGAGGGAGAGGGAGAGGGAGAGGGAGAGGGAGAGGGAGAGAGAGGGAGAGGGAGAGGGAGAGGGAGAAGGGAGAGGGAGAGGGAGAAGGGAGAGGGAGAGGGAGAGAGAGAAGGAGAGGGAGTGGGAAAGGGAGAGGGAGAGGGAGAGGGAGAGAAAGAAAGGGAGAGAGAGAGAGGGAGAAGGAGAGGGAAAGGGAGAGAGAGAGAGAGGGGGGAGGAAGAAATAAGAGAGTATAATGAAGATGAGGAGGTAAAGGTAGATGAAAAGGTAGGTAGAAATGAGAAAAAGAGATAGGAATGAGATGAGAGACAGGAGAAGAATAAGGTGCAAACGTGCGTGTGTACGCGCGCATCAGTATAAGAATAATAGATATAATAAGAAGAAAGATATTCCGGCTTTTCTTTCTCTCTCTCTCTCTCTCTCTCTCTCTCTCTTCCTTTTTCCCTTTCTCTCTTCTTTGTTTCTTCCTTAATTTCTTTTCTTGTCTCCTTCTTCCTCTATTTTTTACTTTCTCTTTTTCTCTCCTTTCCCCTCTCCTTCCTCTTTTTTTCTTTCTCACTAACGTACTCACTCACTCACTTACTTAGTCTCAATAAGGTCAGATAAAAAAAGATATTAAGAGAAGAAAATATTTTACACGTAGATCAAATAGTTCGCAATTAATTATTTTTATTTGACCAGTTGATCCATCGCTTTTTCAGGTGATAGCTGTGATATCCATACTCTTTATTGTACTTTCAACGATTGCTCTAACTCTCAACACCATTCCTAGTATGCAAGTAAATGATGAGAAAGGAAACTTCCAAGACAATCCGCAGCTCGCTATGGTGGAGGCTGTGTGCATTTCGTGGTTTACTCTCGAATACTTGCTTAGGTTCAGTGCCTCACCAGACAAATGGAAGTTCTTCAAGGGCGGTCTTAACGTGATTGATTTGCTGGCGATACTACCGTACTTCGTATCTCTATTCCTAGTCGAGACCAACAAAAATGCGAACGACCAGTTCCAAGACGTGCGCAGGGTAGTGCAGGTCTTTCGTATAATGCGGATCCTGAGGATCTTGAAGTTGGCCCGTCATTCGACTGGGCTGCAGAGTCTCGGCTTTACCTTACGTAACTCATATAAAGAGCTAGGGCTACTGATGCTTTTCTTGGCAATGGGCGTCCTCATATTCTCCAGTCTCGCCTATTTTGCCGAGAAGGAGGAGCCCGGGACCAAATTCATAAGCATTCCAGAGACCTTCTGGTGGGCAGGCATCACAATGACCACCGTCGGATACGGCGACATCTACCCCACGACCCCGCTCGGCAAAGTGATCGGCAGTGTGTGTTGTATATGTGGTGTCCTGGTAATCGCGTTGCCCATTCCCATTATCGTCAACAACTTCGCCGAATTCTACAAGAATCAGATGAGACGAGAGAAAGCCATCAAGAGGCGAGAGGCTCTTGAAAGGGCTAAACGGGAAGGCAGCATCGTGTCTTTTCATCACATCAACTTGAGAGACGCTTTCGCCAAGAGTATGGATCTCATCGACGTCATCGTCGACACCGGTAAGCGACGGACCAATGTGCGCGCGAAGGATACGATCTATGATCTGCTTCGCGCTATGATGCTTTTCGTTTATTGAACAAAATTGATTTTGATTCAAGATTATTATTACTGATCTATTAACTAATTTCTTTCAAGTGATATTATCTCCTATGTCTTATTGTTAGTATATTTATATTATTTTCTTTTTTTCACCCTTCAATTCTATTAATAGCAATATTGTAAAATAGGGTTACTCATATAACCTAACTCCATGTTACGGATACTTCAATCAATCCTCGAGATTTATCGAGGCTCCTATGGTTATAAATTAGTCTCAATGTAAGATATTTATAAAGCCATCATTGTTATAGAACTCAGGATTTTTCGGTTTTGATAACTAAGACTCAGCGCGGGAGCAAAATAAAGGGCGTGTTAACATGCAGTTGTGCGAATAATATGCGTCCCGCTTTCCCGTAGTTATCAACTTGTTTTTCTTTTTAGTAGAGTAATCCATATACATGCATACTGCTCGATAGTCTCCCCGCTTATCGTCTATAGAAATATAAAGTTTCCACATAAAATTTTTTTTAGTAATTATGCATAGATAGGGAGCCACTCCCGATTTCAATAATTTTGATATATGTTATCAAGGTCATCACATAGAGCAATATTGTGTAGTTTGTAGCTGGCGCTTGTTGTTATTAAAAAGATCTAAAACAAATATAACTGAGAAATATAACAGTTTGTGTCAGTGCTAATAGTCTAGTCATTTGGTGTTAAAAAAGGGGGTTACCTGAAAAGTTTTCCGGGAGTTTTGAAAATAGATAATTTTATATATTTCAATATGCTCTTTCCGAATTTCAACTTTGCCACCTTGTATCTTTGCCGCTCGCGCCGCCGTATTGGAAAAATGGCGCCTAAAAGCAGTTTTTTGACAATATCTCCTTTCCGACTCATTCCACGATAAAAACATTTATATACAAAATAAAACTAGAGAAAATTTCCTACAATTTATGCAATAACCTTTTTTTTCGTAAAATTAATAGTTTTGGCATACGAGCGCCGCAAAGTGTAGTTCAACACGCGTTTTGGCCTAAAAACTCATTTCCACACCACCTTGAGGTAGAGTAAGCGGCGCGTTTTTTTTGTGCCGTGGTATGCCTAGTAGGCTTAGTCCACATGCAATTCATTATTCTAAAATTTAGCGCATTTTTCTTCGCTTCGCTGTTCTTGATGGACCAGGTGTTGCGAGTTCATCGTCATTAGTACTGATCGAAACGTCACAAACCGAAATTTATTCCACATCATCCGTGATGGGATTATCAGTTTCATCGCAATCCTCTTCGTTCTCGATTTCATCATACGTTTGCTCGAAAATAATCTCCGTTTCTTCTTCTTCGTCGCTATCTTGTGATGGAACTTGCGAGTTATCACAGGTACTACTACAATTTGTGCATATAACGGAGCACTTTAACCCAGCCTTTCTGCATCCACAGGCTTTCTGACATCTTTCAAAAGATGTCAGAATGGATCCACAAGCTTTCTGACATCTTTCAAAAGATGCAGAAAGGCTGGGTTAAAGTGCTCCGTTATATGCACGAATTGTAGTGGTACCTGTGATAACTCGCAAGTTCCATCACAAGATAGCGACGAAGAGGAAGAAACGGAGACTATTTTCGAGCAAACGTATGATGAAATCGAGAACAAAGAGGATTGCGATGAAACTGATAATCCCATCGCGGATGATGTGGAAGAAATTTCGGTCTGTGACGTTTCGATCAGTACTAATGACGATGAACTCGCAACACCTGGTCCATCAAGAACAGCGAAGCGAAGAAGAATGCGCTAAATTTTAGAATAGTGAATTGCATGTAGACTAGGCCTACTGGAGATACCACGGTAAAAAAAACGCGCCACTTACTCTACCTCAAGGTGGTGTGGAAATGAGTTTTTAGGCCAAAACGCGTGTTGAACTACACTTTGCGGCGCTCGTATGCCAAAACTATTAATTTTACAAAAAAAGGTTATTGCATAAATTGTAGGAAATTTTCTCTAGTTTTATTTTGTATATAAATGTTTTTATCGTGGAATAAGTCGAAAAGGAGATATTGTCAAAAAACTGCTTTTAGGCGCCATTTTTCCAATACGGCGGCGCGAGCGGCAAAGATACGAGGTGGCAAAGTTGAAATTCGGAAAGAGCATATCGAAATATATAAAATTATCTATTTTCAAAACTCCCGGAAAACTTTCCAGGTAAAACTACCAAATGGGACTATAAGGGAAGTAATTTGTTGATATGTGTGTATAGACAGTACACGTGTAGGCTCCGCTCCTCTCCTGCAGCAGGGGTGGGGGGTGAACTTTGGTTCGCGTGGAAAGTTGAAAACGCGAATCGTACAATGCTGTTCAGAGAACCGTCCATACGAAGCGAGATCCACCCCATCCCACTCCCGTCTTGCTTACAGGACGAAACAAAGACTATCATCATTGTACGGTTTAGGTTTTCAACTTTCCACGCGAATCGAGGTCCATCCCCTGCTGCAAGGGAAGAGACAAAGCTGCTCCCCCGCCTATATGTATACTGTCTATACACATAAAACAACCTGGCTTCAAAGCGCGGATCTAGCTCTCGGCGGGCCTGGGTTCGAAGGAGGTGCGGAGAAGCAGACGGGTGGCGAAATGAAGGCGTGTCTCGGTTAACAGAAAACAGTAACGTTTATTCTCTAACAATACACACTCGCGACATTTACAATGGGTCAATACGCGTGTATCGCTTTGGCTGGATTCGCTCGCGTGTGCCCGCGCGGTTTCCGACGGTTGGGCGTGCGTGTGAAGGCGTCGTTGGTTTGGCCGCGGGCGGCGCGGGAAAACCCGCGGTATGTGCGGGGCGGAGCCGGCGCTTTTCGTTAGCCTCGTGGACCGGATCGCGTGGTGGTAGGTATCGGTTCGGGCGGTGCCGGTTTCCCGGTCGGCGTGGCCCGGAGCGCGGAAAAATGGCGCGAAGCGCGGCGGCGATATGGATCGCGAAGCGTGAGTAACGCGGTTGAAGCGAGTCGTCGGCCGAGACACACTCGGCGAAGACAGAGAATGCCGGAGGCGCTCTACCTTCTTGTCCGGACAGGCTTCGGATGATTTGGATAATACAGAGAAGCTGGTCCTTCGCCGAGACACACTCGACGAAGACAGAGAATGCCGGAGGCGCTCTACCTTACGTTCGGACTGGCTTAGTGCAGGAATTGAGGAATTCAGGATCGGTGTTGTCGGAAAGACGGGTGATCGGGAATCGCGTTCTGGTGCCAGCGACGCCGGGCTTATATGTATACGCGCCGCGGCGGCGTCGCTGCGGCGTCGCGGCGTGGTGGGGGTAGCGATGGCGATCGCGAGCGCCGGGACGGTGCGGCGGAACAATCGGTGGTTACAGCGTCCCGACGCTGCGATCGCGTTCGGCGGTGTTCGGCCGCCTTCGGCACCGCTCGGCGCGGTGAGGCGGTTGCCGCGTTAAGTCCGTTCGCGGACTTCATAATATTACATGTTAAAACGATTAAAAGTATGGGCACAACGTGCCCGGTCTTCACCCCGCGGGTGGTCGGCGGGGTGGCTTCGGCGAGGTGTTTGCGCCGGAACGATGCATGTTCGGGGGTGCATCGTTACACACACATATCAGCAAATTACTTCTCTCAGTATTCTGACGTAGTATTCTCAACAAGATTCAGAAATTCGTGTAGATGAAAGCTGTCGCATGTTGAAAGCTGTTAACGAACTGCGAGAAATAGGTGAAACCGATTGTTGACAAAATATCTATGACCGTGCTACTTATCTCGTAAATGTACACACTTTCTTTACTCTACAAGAAGTACATACAACATATACACAAACTTCACTGTTCCTAATGTTACTTTATAATACCTAAGAAAAAGCATTTAAATTGTGAAACTTTAATTTGTTATATCTTTTAAACCAATGCTGTCCCCCATTTTTTTGCGAAGAATTACTCAGAAGAACCTTCCCTACAACATATTTAAGTGCCGTTAAAATTGGTGAGGTGTAACCTTTTATTGCAGTTTTACTTTTTTTGTTAATAACCTTGTAACAAACAATGACCGCCGGCTAAAACTTTTGAAGGTTACTCAAGGGTGATGACCTTGATAATATATCTCAAAATTATTGAAATCGGGAGTGGCTCCCAATCTCTGCATAATTACTAAATTTTTTTATTTAAGAGAATTTTTTACTCTAATGATAAAAAAATTTAATGTTTTTTATGAATTTTATATAAAATATAAAAACTGATTTTTTGACATTTCTTACACTTTTTAACTTAATAATTTGGTAAATATACCGAATAAGGGACCCATCTCCTATGACCTTGATTTTGACATATATTATAGAGGTCATTCTTCTGAGTAATCTTCAGAAGGTTTTAAAAATTGCTTTTTATTAACAAAAGAAGTTTTATAAATAGAATGTAATTGTTACATGGGTTTCCAACTTTTCACGCAAATCACGCAAATTTTCACTGTATAATGCTTTCGTACTGTAAGCACCGGGCGGTGTGGGGTGGACCTTGCTTCGCGTGGAAAGTTGGGAACCCATGTGTAATCATTTTATTTTAATGATAAGGTAAACTCGGGTGAGGTGGCACCGCCGTAAAGTTAGCAGACAAATTGAATATTTTGGAGAATTATTCTTTTTCATATAATTTGGGAATTATTTGGGGAAGTTTGGGAAAATTGTTTAAACATTTGGAAAAAAATAGATTTTTTGTTATTAATAAAATTTATTGAGCGTCAAGTTAGCAGATAGCGACTATGTTTAATGTTTATTATAAGTGGAATCGATTGGAAATCATTTGGGGATGACATCTTCATTGTAATTTTTATTTGGGAAAAATCGTTTTTTTGTAATTTAAATAAATCTTTGTATTAATGTTCTTTTTTGCTGCACTTTTGCACTAGTACAACAAGTGAACTTATTGCACTAGTTCAGAAATGTAGCAAAAAAGAACAGACCATTATCGGCAGTAGTGTGAAAATTACATATTTTTCGGAGGAGCAGCGAGTTGCTTACGTCGAGACCATCGAGTAGACCTCGACATGACAACATACTCCGAAAAGAAAATTTGTAGATGTTATTTTCTTCATATATACTTCATATATATATTATTTATATCTTATAAACAGAGTAATTCCTTTATTTCCTTTTCCATAATCGTGGTACATTGACTCGCAAGAGTCGGAAATCTATTGAGTTGAAAAAAGAATTCCTTTTCCGTCACGCGGTTACATTTATCACTAATAATAAGAATCTATCTTTTTTTCTCGTTGTTTCAATGTATCTTATTTGAGACAAACGTGCGAGCAAGCGAGAGTGTGAATAAATATATGAAAAGTAGAATAAAAAAGAAACAAAATGTAAGAGAGAATGAGAATAACGAGCATTATTTATATTGTGTTAGCATTTATTATTTAATTATTTAGATTGTGTTAGCAGATTCTGTTATACTTCTGTTAGCGTTCTATTGACATCATGTAATATATCAGAACTGTCATCAAATCTGTAGTCTTTCTGCTGACAAAAATTTGTAGCAGATACTCTGCTTTTGACAGACTTGACCGTCTGAGTATTTTATAAGAATTAAAATAATGTAAGAACGAATAAGCATAAATGTAAGTGCAAAAGCAATGTAATTATTTTGTAATTTTTAAAAATTTAATGAAGTCTATGCATTAACACAAAATACTTGTCTTGTGAATCAGCATGCTTTTTTCCAAAGTATCAAGAAAACATTGGGTCTGTTCGAGTTGCTTGCATTTTTTGCACTCAGCAGCTTCGCTTTCTCTCTCTCCAACGGCCGAATATATATTTATCTCATTTCAAGTACAAAAATGTTTGGGGATTTCAAGCAACGCGAACAAGCCTATAATTGGCAAGGAAGTTACACTATCCATTTCAAGAATTTTAAATGTTGGCGAAAGTCTAAATTCCTCAAAGTAAATAAAGTATCAGAAGAATTTAAACAAGATATAAAAGATGATATTAAGAGAAAAACTTCAGAGTAATATATTATATTTTCTTTCTTTTTCTACATTATATAAGCAAAATTAAAAGAGCAGTACAAGTTGATTTATGCTACAACTCATTCTCATTCATTATAATCACTAAACAACTTATAATACAATACAGTACATAAGTTAAGCGGGGAGCACACATTTCTGCACAACGCATAATGCGTAAGCATAAGAAAATTTATTGGTCTATTTTCTTATGCACATGTGTATAAACCAATAAATTTTCTTATGCTTACGCATTATGCGTTGTGCAGAAATGTGTGCTCCCCGCTTAACTTATGTACTGTATTGTATTATAAGTTGTTTAGTGATTATAATGAATGAGAATGAGTTGTAGCATAAATCAACTTGTACTGCTCTTATAATTTTGCTTATATAATGTAGAAAAAGAAAGAAAATATAATATATTACTCTGAAGTTTTTCTCTTAATATCATCTTTTATATCTTGTTTAAATTCTTCTGATACTTTATTTACTTTGAGGAATTTAGACTTTCGCCAACATTTAAAATTCTTGAAATGGATAGTGTAACTTCCTTGCCAATTATAGGCTTGTTCGCGTTGCTTGAAATCCCCAAACATTTTTGTACTTGAAATGAGATAAATATATATTCGGCCGTTGGAGAGAGAGAAAGCGAAGCTGCTGAGTGCAAAAAATGCAAGCAACTCGAACAGACCCAATGTTTTCTTGATACTTTGGAAAAAAGCATGCTGATTCACAAGACAAGTATTTTGTGTTAATGCATAGACTTCATTAAATTTTTAAAAATTACAAAATAATTACATTGCTTTTGCACTTACATTTATGCTTATTCGTTCTTACATTATTTTAATTCTTATAAAATACTCAGACGGTCAAGTCTGTCAAAAGCAGAGTATCTGCTACAAATTTTTGTCAGCAGAAAGACTACAGATTTGATGACAGTTCTGATATATTACATGATGTCAATAGAACGCTAACAGAAGTATAACAGAATCTGCTAACACAATCTAAATAATTAAATAATAAATGCTAACACAATATAAATAATGCTCGTTATTCTCATTCTCTCTTACATTTTGTTTCTTTTTTATTCTACTTTTCATATATTTATTCACACTCTCGCTTGCTCGCACGTTTGTCTCAAATAAGATACATTGAAACAACGAGAAAAAAAGATAGATTCTTATTATTAGTGATAAATGTAACCGCGTGACGAAAAAGGAATTCTTTTTTCAACTCAATAGATTTCCGACTCTTGCGAGTCAATGTACCACGATTATGGAAAAGGAAATAAAGGAATTACTCTGTTTATAAGATATAAATAATATATATATGAAGTATATATGAAGAAAATAACATCTACAAATTTTCTTTTCGGAGTATGTTGTCATGTCGAGGTCTACTCGATGGTCTCGACGTAAGCAACTCGCTGCTCCTCCGAAAAATATGTAATTTTCACACTACTGCCGATAATGGTCTGTTCTTTTTTGCTACATTTCTGAACTAGTGCAATAAGTTCACTTGTTGTACTAGTGCAAAAGTGCAGCAAAAAAGAACATTAATACAAAGATTTATTTAAATTACAAAAAAGCGACTTTTCCCAAATAAAAATTACAATAAAGATGTCATTTCCAAATGATTTCCAATCGATTTCATTTATAATAAACATTAAACATAGTCGCTATCTGCTAACTTGACGCTCGATAAATTTTGTTAATAACAAAAAATCTATTTTTTCCCAAATGTTTAAACAATTTTCCCAAACTTCCCCAAATAATTCCCAAATTATATGAAAAAGAATAATTCTAAAATATTCAATTTGTCTGCTAACTCTACAGCGGTGCCATCTCACTCGAGTTTACCCTATCATTGAAATAAAATGATTCCACATGGGTTTCCAACTTTCCACGCGAAGCAAGGTCCACCCCACACCGCCCGGTGCTTACAGTACGAAAGCATTATACAGTAAAAATTTGCGTGATTTGCGTGAAAAGTTGGAAACTCATGTAACAATTACATTCTGTTTATGAAACTTTTTTTGTTAATAAAGAGCGATTTCTAAAACCTTCTGAAGATTACTCAGGAGAATGACCTTTATAATATATGTCAAAATCAAGGTCATAGGAGATGGGTCCCTTATTCGGTATATTTACCAATTTATTAAGTTAAAAAATGTAAGAAACGTCAAAAAATCAGTTTTTATATTTTATATAAAATTCATAAAAAACATTAAATTTTTTTATCATTAGATTAAAAAAATTTTCTTAAATAAAAAAATTTAGTAATTATGCAGAGATTGGGAGCCACTCCCGATTTTAATAATTTTGAGGTATATTATCAAGGTCATCACCCTTGAGTAACCTTCAAAAAGTTTTAGCCGGCGGTCATTGTTTGTTACAAGGAAAAATGCGCGTTCTGAGATGGGGGTGCAAGGGTTGTAAGAAGAAAAAATATAAGTCTAGGTAAAATGTAAATTTTTTCTTAAGGTAATCCTTTCGCCGACACAGCTATAGTCAAGTAACAGTCCGTCATGAGGTAATTGAAAACAAACATATTGACAAACATTACACAACACCCCAATAATTATAATAATATAACATGATTTTACACGCACGATTTAATCGTATTTAATTATTTATTAATTTAAAAAATATTACAATAGTAGTGCGGTTGGACTCGATTTAAGTTAGGTCAGGCATGACGTTACGGGCTGCGTTCGGAAGCGTCACTCGGGTGTGCTCCCTTCTCCTTCTAACTTGCTGAGATAGAAGGAGAGGGGAGTGTGCTCGTGTGCGCTAGGGTGACGTTTCCGCAGCCACGAGTAAGGCTGCATTCCCACTATACGCGTCGCGCGTCGCGTCACGACCGTCATGATCCAATCAAAACGTTTCATTTTATGACGTCATTTCCGACGCGAGATCTTGCACGACGCGACAGTTTGTTTGCTAGATTTTTGGTTACGTTGTGGCATTCACCAAAGTACGAAAGAATCTCACGATGTTTCTTTTATGAAGTATCATTATATCTATAATAGGACTTTTGTCTGCCATTTCCTTCGATAAGCTTCCATAATTCTACAAACACAATATAAATGAAAATATTGAATAATTGGAGTAAAAATACCCATTAATAATGCGATAATTAATAATATGTAACCTAAAAAAGATTGAATATGAATTAAATTTATTTCAGATATTTCATAATATACTTAGGGCCGGTATCACAGTCTCCGATTAACGTGATCCTCCGATTAAACTCACTCTGCATCTCTTTCTAACTGTCCCCCTAGAAAGAGACAAAAAGTGAGTTTAATCGGAGGATCACGTTAATCGAAGACTGTGATACCGGCCCTTACACTCTAATTCAATTAAAGCTGTGTATTACTTGATATACTTTTTTTATTTTTATTTATTAAGACAAAATATTTATTTACTTATTATTCAATTGTATAAGTTCGAGTAATATTATTCATATATACATTCATTTTTAACACATATTCTTCAAACGCGACTTTTATTCCTCTTACTGGGTTATGTTCTGCCCGTGCGTTGATATGACGCGACGCGTTCAGTGAGAATACAATTGACGCTGTTTTTCGTCTTTTGTAGCGTTGCGTCATGACGCGTCGCGCGACGCGACGCGCGACGCGTATAGTGGGAACGCAGCATAAAGCAATATGCGATTGGATCCACTACTTATTTAACCTCATATATCAGAGCAAAACATTCGGCAAGCCCTTATTTTCAAGGTACATACGTACGAAATCCGGAAACTTCAGGGAATAGTTTAAGACATTAGTAATGTATTCATCTAATCGCTAAGTACATGTATTATTCGTTGAAAACCTTGGCCGTGGCAATTTGCATCATTCTATCTTTCTTGTTCATTAGATATAAACAATAATAGAATGACAATAGCACGCTTCGCGAACGCACATTTAGAATGACTTTTATTTCTTGTAAAGTGTCGGTAACCTCATCTGATTTTTCGTACACATGCCCCTTATGACTGTATATTTAACATATATTAAATTTAGGTACCTATTTAATACTTATTCTCACGAAAGGACTACCTTATAAATATACATGGTATCAGAAAATTACGTTTTATTCATTAAAATTATTTAGTCAATAATTTTTTAATACTGTGTATAGAAGCTCAGTATATCAAATATTTGAATTAGTTAGGCAATAAGAGCCGAGCGTGGTTACAATCGCTAAAATTTATTACATGTCAAATACATCACGATTAAAGTTTCAATTACTATATTACGTACGTTTTGACCTTTTTTTGAGTCATCCTCAGCGCGTTGTCTACACATTACGTAGAACTAAATCTACATGGGGCCTTCCTTTTTCGTAAATCTATTAGCGAATCAGTTACTCCTAACAGTCATTTGGGCAAATGCACACTCCGAAGCCTTCCCAGGTATCTTAGTGTGTGATTTTCTGGTTTGAGCGCCAGGAAATTTGTTTGCAGAATATTCAGTCATGGTTCGATGGAAAAGATACCTGTACAGATACTCAGAGTGACAACAACCCTAGGATTGTATGTATATAACACGTTATGTGATGCGTAACGCTACTGTGCTAGTTTACACCGTACCTAAGTTAATACGAATCAAGCTGGTACGCATTAAACGTTTGATTCACATGCGTTTACAGTATTTATATTATAGCTACGTTTCGATATTCGCTGTCAACTGAAGATCTATAGTATATGTATACATACATTATATTAGAGTGAATATTGAAACGTATAGCTTACGTTTATTATCGTCAATATTATAGAAATGGATATGGAAAAAAATATTGCAATTTTCCACTTTATTGGGATTTCTAAAAATCCAGCAAAATAATCGTAAAAGACATTTACGACAGTTATTTATTCAATTTTAGTTTCATCTGGTCCGCTGATTTTTTATAACCGTGCTTTTCCATTTCTGGCACAAGCATTTTAAATATTTCGATATGTTTGTGTCTTTTGCCATCCATGATTGCTAATATTTGTTTATCAATGCATAATTGCAAAAACACTGTT
The DNA here is from genome assembly GCF_048541705.1 of Temnothorax americanus. NCBI lineage: Eukaryota > Metazoa > Arthropoda > Insecta > Hymenoptera > Formicidae > Temnothorax > Temnothorax americanus. Next base: position 178,391 of record NW_027509299.1, read on the forward strand.
GTTTCTTGTACCCCCCAATTTAATCTTTTTTTATTTGACATTGTATGTAGATAGTATTTTCAGTACAGGTATATACGTAAATTGAATACTGCCGATCAAGAAACATAACCTAGACAGTCTTATAATACGTATGTACACCAGCGCGTTTACAGCGCTATATGTGCATTTAATACGCATACTATTTTGGTACGATACGCCTTCATGATATGTATCCCCGGGAAAAAATATTCATATCTGATCATATATGATCATATATGAATGGCCATATACGGTCAGATATGGAAATTGGCCAGATCTGAGGATATATGATCTGGTATTATTGTATATGTTAATATCTGATCAGGTATGATCAGGTACGAACTATATATTTATCAGGTATGGACATATATTTTTGAGTAAGTTTCAAAAAATTGTTATATATTTTCAAAAGTTATTTTTTTAAAGTGTGCCACTTTATTATAAAGGTAGATTCCACGATACAACTAATACAAAAATTGTGCCGCTCCATAGTGCGAAACAGCTAGTGTCGTGTCTTTTGATACCGTTCTTATAACACTGTTTGTCAAATTTTAAATACGAGAAACAGGTCCCATTGAATGCCATCTATCGTATACTTTTGAGATGCGACATCTGATCTGATCATATATAATCTTATATGACTATATAGTTCCATATATGATTATATATGCTCTATATATGGGTATGTAAAACTTATATCTGTTTATATCTCATTTATATATGTTGATATACTGTCAGATATGAATATTTTTCCCGGACATTTTATTCGCGGATATAAAAGTCCGGGACTGTGTCTCGTCGATGTTTAGACGACCACTGACACAACCGTTCTTACAATATCATTGCTGTGTATTATTATACAGCACAAGTGTGTATTACTCAGAAGGGTGACTTCTATAATATACGTTAAGGTTATAGGAGGTAGGTCTCTATTCGGTATATTTACATACCCAACTTCTTACAAGAAAACCTCGCAAACCCAAAAATTCTGATTTTAATGAAATTTTCCACATTTGTATAATAAGGGAGGTAAAAAGATAAAAGAAATTTTTCGTTATTCCCCTATTCAATAATATTGTTAAGTGGACCGCTCCGGGTTTTCGCACGGCGAGCCGAGGACAGTTCAAAATAATTAAGTTCTCGTTTTGGAAAATGTAACAATCAATTTATTAAAGTTTGTTACACAGCACTCGCTTTTACACTCGCTCCGATTTGTGGTCCGTTTTCGATGTCGACAATCAGTGTCGCGTACGAATGGCTAGGGCGCACTTGGCTCATTGAGCTCCCGGCCGGAGCAAGCGAAGCGATCGCGGCCGGAGCTCCGAACTTTTCCGCGGGGAAACTTAGATACGTGAGAAACGCTGATTGACTCCAAATCGTCGAGCGACCAGACCATTGGTCGCTGTACGAGCGATCACGCGATGTGCACCTGTGTTCTGGGCGCAAGCGAAAACACTAAAAAACCGGGGGGAAGGCAAATAAACGCGTTTTGGAGCAAATCGAGTGTTCTCGAATATTCTCAACGCTCGCTTTCACTTTGCGAGCGTTAGATTTTTAACATGCTGCCCGCCTCGTATTCAACGGAATGCGAAACAAACGGGGTTGCACGAGGTCGCATAAGTGCGTACGCAATGATAGCTGAAGTTTTATGATACATTCACTTATATACACTATATACACTTGAGAGCTTACAATATTTTGCCCAATGTTCTTAAGTCTAATGAGGAACAAAATAATCTAGTTTAATGTTATTATACGGGCTCCGTGGGCCCGATAGACGCCGGTAACCGACAGATCTGTGTTATTGATCGTTTCAATTCGGAATTGGCGGTGCGTAATGTAACGACGCGAACGCGACCATCAAGTCCGGGATGGACTTGTTGAATCCTTGCAAGTTCCCACTTCGAAGGAGGAAGGAGATTATTTTTTAGCAAAACTAACTCGTCAACCTTGAGATTATCGTGAGATTCGGTCCATTTGACGCGCTGTTGCAATGAATGTAGTCCGACGACCAAGAACGCCAGATCTGTTCGACCATGAGTTGCACGTGTTGCCATCGCGACAACCGATTTGCATTGATTTTGAGCAATGATTCCTCCGGTACGCTGGTGAGCGGTCGACCGATGAGGAAATGACCGGGCGTCAACGCGGTAAAGTTGGACGGATCGTCGCTGAAGGGCGAAATCGGTCGAGAGTTGAGGCACGCTTCTATCTTACATAAAATAGTCACGAATTCCGAGCGAGACAGGGTACGAGCACCGATCACCCGCTTGAGGTGGTGCTTAAAACTTTTAACGCCAGCCTCCCAAAGCCCGCCGAAATGTGGTGCCGCCGGGGGGAACGAAATGCCATTTCACACTGTCATTCGCGAGGATTTCTTTGAGGGAAAGGTCGTTCATAAGCGAGCGAAAGCAGCCTTGTAGCTCGCGATCCGCACCCTGAAAGTTCGTGCCATTATCGCTATACATGTCCGATGGCAGTCCGCGTTAACTGACGAACCGATGAAATGCGGCAAGGAATCCCTCGGAGGAATAATCCTCGACACACTCGAGGTGGATCGTTTTAGTGGCAAGACAAACGAAGACCGCCACGTAATGTTTGCTCCCCCTTTGACCACGGCCGACCACAGGGGTAATAATCATTGGTCCGGCGTAATCGATGCCCGTGTGAGAGAAAGGAGGAGAAGGATTGACTCGGGAATTCGGGAGATCACCCATTAATTGCGTCGGCGTTTTCGCGGAGTATTGAAGGCAGGTAACGCATTTATGGATGTGAGACTTGATCATGCTTTGCGCCGAAATTATCTAATATGTCTGACGGAGACATCTAAGCGTGAGTTGTGTCGGTGGGAGCGTCGGTGAGCTTGATCGATCAAAAATTCAGAAATATGATGTCGCGGGAGTATGACCGTTTATCGCTCATTGTAACTCAGCGCTGAGTTTTTGAGCCGCTCGCCCAGCCGGATTAGCAAATCTTTCCCGATAAATGGGTGGAGAGAGCGTAATGGACTTGTTCTCGATACGGTGTGGCATGAGCTTTTAAGGCCTTCAAGTCATCAGGAAAACAGGTCGCTTGTACCGATCGAAGCCAAAAGACCGAAGCTTCGTGGATCTCTTCTGCGGTCAAAAGCGACTTGACGATCGTCGATGAGGTGACTTTATTTTTTAAGTTTTGCACGAAACGGCGAATGTAAGCGGTAATACGGAGAAGTCGGATCCAGCTCGAGCACGAGGTGGGCACCTCCCACTCAGGAGTTGGATCGACGAGATGAACGGCAGCTTTGCGCGCTTCGGAAGATACCGTTTGCAAAATTTCCTTTTTGGTAGGAGTCGGGAGGATCGGCCACGAGGCCGGGGATTTTCTAAGCCACGGGAGGCCTACCCACCATAATTTATGGTGTACGAGATCGACAGCGGTAGAGCCGCGAGAAGCGCAGTCGGCAGAATTGTCGTGCGTGCGGACGTGCTGCCAACGCACCTCTCCGAGGTGCAGACGCGGTTCGCGACGTAGAAATTCCATCGCGATGGATGTTGCTGAATCCAAGCCAATGCGATTTGGGAGTCAGTCCATCCGAATAATGACGCTTGCGGGAAGGGCAGGGAATTTTTTACCCAATCTAACAACCGAGTTAATAGAACGACGGCGTTAAGTTCTAATCGTGGAACGCTGACGGTTTTTAACGGCGCGACCTTTGTTTTGGCCGCGAGGAGGGTCACCTGAATATTCGTGGTAGAATGCACGATTCGAAGGTAAACGACCGCGGCGTAAGCTCGAGTGGACGCGTCCGCGAATCCGTGTAATTCCACTTCAAGTTTATCTTGACGCATCCCTGTCCATCGGGGAATGCGTATTTCACAGATATGAGGCAAATCCATGTAGTAATTAATCCAATGAGGTAAAAGATCGTCGGGGATGGGAGAGTCCCAATCAATTTTACGGAGCCAGAGCTCTTGCATCAACATCTTGGCCGCGATGACGATCGGTGACGCCCATCCGAGGGGGTCATATAACCTTGCAATAAATGATAAAACGGAGCGTTTAGTATGAACAGTTACGGCGTAAGGCGAGATTACAAAGGTGAACGAGTCGTCATGTGGTGACCAAGACAGGCCGAGGACCTTGAGCGTGTCATCGCGATTGATCGGATAGTCCGAGGTTTCACGTTGATCCTCAGGAATATCCGTTAACAGTTCGGGTGAATTCGCGGCCCATTTTCGGAGGGGAAAACATCCGCGATTCATTAGTCCGACGAGTTGCTTGCGTTTCTCGAGCAGAGACCGAAGGTCGTCTGCTCCGAAAAAAACGTCATCGACGTAGGTCGATTCTTCGATTATTGAAACCGCGTCGGGAAAATATTTACATTCGTCCTGAGCTAATTGAAAAAAGCAGCGCTGCGCGAGAAAAGGCGATGGCTTTTGGCCGTAAGTCACGATGAGCAAGCGATACAGTCAAATCAACAGACTTGCGGGAGAGCGCCAAAGAATTCGTTGATAATCCGCGTCGTCACGATGCATGCGTATCTGACGGAACATCTTCGCGATGTTTGCCATGTATACGTAACGGAATAATCGCCAGCGTAAAATTATTGCAGCGATGTCTTGTTGTAGCTTTGGTCCCGCCATTAAGAAATTGTTGAGAGTGGTTTTATCGTCCGATTTGCTCGACGCGTTAAACACGACGCGTAACTTAGTAGTCGTACTCGATTCGCGCAAAACGAAATGATGCGGAATGTACACCGGGGGGTATGGAGAGGGCTCGTCGTCGCGTACTTCTTCCATGTGCCCCATGAATTCGTATTCCTTGAGGAAATCGTGATACTGAGCGGTGATCTCGGGTTTCTGCGAGAGTCGGCGCTCCATTTTGGAGTATAAGAAAAAAGTCTTTCGAAAGGTGTCGCCTATATGAGGGTGGCCGTTTTTGAAAGGCAAACGAACAATGTAACGTTCTTGAGAATCGCGAGAATGCGTACGAGCGAAATGTTTTTTGCAACGTTCTTCCTCTTCGGTGAGAGGATTTTGAGAGGGGATACTTTCGTCCTTCCAAAAACTTTGAATCAATGAATTCGTATCTTTGCAGGATACGCAATTCAAAACGGAAGCGAACTCTCCGGCTGGGCGCGCGGTGTCGGCAGGACCGGAGACGATCCATCCGAAAACAGTAAGCTGGCCCGTCGGGGTGCCGACCGGGCCTTGATGGAGGCCGTCGAGTAGCAGAGAACCGTATAAATCCGCGCCGATTAGTACATGAATCAAGCGATTACAAGAGGGATCGGGATCTGCTAACGGTAAATCGCGTAGATGCGGCCACATTGCGGCTGGCTTTGTTTGAGAGGCTGTGTACGAAGTAATTCGTTGGTATACGTAGCCCAAAAATGGGAATATCGGTCCCTGTTTGTCGCATGGCGCGAGCGTGAGATTAACTTGAGATCGCGCGACTCCATTAAATTTCTCTCCGAAGCAATATATTTTTAACGCGGCACGATGACGTTTGGTTCGCATAGTCTGACAAAGAGATTCGGATATGAAACTGTATGTCAAGCCCTATGGATATAACAGCTCTGCTTCCTCAGAAGCCGGGATATTAATGATTCTACGATTATAGAAAAATAGCGTATCTATGCAATATCAACGCAATAACTGAGATGCTCACTAGTCAAGCGACCGCAAGAGAATGACGACGTGATCGTCGTTGTTTGCGCGGTAAGATCAGAAAACGCCTGCGCGTCAGCGTTGCGCACGAATATAGAAAAGAAACACGACTCATGCGTTACACCAGACGGATGCCTCGCAGCGCGACAACAGCAGAAGCGCTGCTTGATTGATAGCGCGCTTACGGGAGGTCGATAACAAATAAATCTATCTATTGATTTCTCTCTGCTCATGGCTTTGTTTTACCCTAGGTAGCTCTGTCCGTCCTTACCCTCAATTCGAATAAATGCTAGATTCTGAACACTTATATATATTAGGCTTAATTACAATATTAAGCCTAGATTTTGTAAATCTAGATACTGTAAATTACCTAGACTAAGTATTGCTTAGATATATAGTTTATAAAAACTGTAATAAAAGTTAATGGACAAAATTTATATACACTAATTTTTCTTATTGCAATTCGTAATTTATTGCATATCCCCGTAGGGTTCGCAATCTACTACCAATACTAATCTTTTTCCTCTCATTTTAACCGTTTGGACCAACCGTTTGGCTTAACGTTTTTTTCCGAAAGACGGAGCCCAGTTTTCTCCGCACAAGAGCCTATCTTGCACGGAGGAGCGCAGCTATCAGAAAAACATTCCATGTTTACATGGCTCTAGTTGGACTCGAACCTGGTTCCTCAGATTACGAGTCTGGCGCTCTACCACTGAATCACAAATTGCCGCCCTAATTTTTTTATTGTTAATATTATATTAATATTAAAAGTATAAATTAATTTTTTATATAGCAGGCCTGTTTAACCTGCGGCCCGCGGGCCACTCGTGGCTCTTTCCCCTACCACAGAGCTCGAGCTCGGCTCTCCCCACTCTTTCATTTGGTTTCCCGACTCTTCCAGTATTTGGCGCGTATTCCTAGTCCTAGCGGATATAGCATCTAGCATCCTAGCTTGCTTATGAGCATTGTGCATTTTACGAGATACTGTTTCCACGTTACGGCGCGTATGCACAGTATAGCTTAAAGGCTTAAACCATATTATTAAAACTGAATAATATTTATATCCCTACTATTATTATTATATATTTTTATAACTCTAAACTCTACTAACAATGTCGAAAAGACAACGCGAAGATACGTCCAATCGTCAATTTCAACAGAGCAGGGAAATTGATTTTTTTTTCTTAAATGCGAAAAATATACTGCAGTGTTTACTATGTAACATTGTAATTTTCTTTATAAAATCTTTTAATATTTCTCGCCATTATAGCACAAGTCATAAAAAAGATTACGGGCATTATCATGGAGACAGTAGAATACAAATTTTGAAAAGTTTCAAAATGCAACAACATTTGCCAGAAAATGTTGAAAATAATCCGTTTTCAAATAAAACCTTGCAACAACAATGCGTTGCAGCGTCTTATGCCGTTTTTTTAGAAATTGCACGAGCAAAAAAGTGGTTTTCAGATGGAGAGTTTATTAAAAAAAGTGCAATTGAAATGGCTAAAGCTTTCGATAATACACGTGCAATACAATTATTCGAACAAGTACCATTATCATGCCAAACTGTTACTCTTAGAATTAAGGAAATTGATATGGACATTAAACAAAAGTTAAAAAATTTACTGCAATCTTGTCGATATTTTTCACTATACCTTGACGAAAGCACTGATATTTCAGACGTTAGTCAATTATGTATATTTGTAAGATGTATCCAAAACGACTTTTCTATTAAGGAGGTTCTACAGGTACTCTCTAGTCAGTCGAGAGATGAAGAGAAAATCTTCGCAGGAGGGGGGGAACCGCGGGCGGGGGAAAAACCGCGGGGAGGGGGAAGGGGAAACCGCGTTTTTTGTGCGCCGCGGGGCGAGGGGGTCCGCGTTTTCCGGCGCCGCGGGGCGAGGGAGTCCGCGTTTTCAGGCGCCGCGGGGCGAGGGGGTCCGCGTTTTTCAGCGCCGCGGAGCGGGGCGAGGGGGTCCGCGTTTCGCCGCGCCGCGGAGTCCGCGTGACGTCACACGGCACGCTCCCGCTCGCGTTATCTCTCCCTCGCGCGCTCGCTTCCGGCCCCCGTTCGCGCGCGTCTTCTCGTTCGCGCGGTCTCTCTCGCTCCCGTTTGCGTTACCATTCCCTCGCGCGTTTTCGCTCAAAAATTATGCAAAAACTATTAAATAAAGACAGCGTATAACAAAAAGGAACAATAAATAAAAAAAAAACTTTTTTAACCATATTATAAGCATTTATTTATCATGTAGCGCAATATACACAATAGTATCCAAAGCGTAGGCTAATAATTCACAACACAATCAATAATCGAATTTTTATCGTAAAATTCACGCAAGATTGTAACTGCGTTACATTTATCGGTGATACAATTTTGACGTAAAATTGTTACAAATTGTTTGAATTTTTCACTTACGCCGTGAACATTTTGACATAGTTAAAAATACACATTCTCGACGCAATGTTCTAGTTCGAACAGAAAGAGTACAGTTGACGGTTTCATGTACAAGCTGGTGCCGCACGATGTCAATTTTACAATATCTGCGTCACGTATTTTAACAAGCTCCAGATCTCGAAACGTTAGCGATGATGGTGCCGATGACTGCACGAGTCGCTGTATATCTGCATGTTTTCCGATGAATGTCACCCACGTTGCATGTGGCAGAATTATCCGATTGCCTCGGTTATTGCCAATAAATATATCCGCAAAGGACATAGGTCCCGCGCTGATTCCAACATCCAAAAATTTATACGCTGTTGATGTCAAGGCAAATTTTTTTTCCAAAATACGCGGCGTGTAGCGGGGTTTATCAAAACTGAAAAAATACAATTATATGTTCATAAAAGTTTTTTTTGCACAAGTATATATGAAAATTAGCGGTACTTACTCATTGTGCTGTTTCTCACACGTTTCGTCTTGAATCGGAACGTAGTAGTTCGCACCGTGAGTGTTCATCGTATCTGGAGGCTGTTTATTGCAACTTACTCGAACCGTATTGAACTCTCGACTGCGCTCTAGAATTCTCGTAGACCATTTATATATACCAAAAACTGCAAATCTTACAAAAATAGCGCCAATGTACGGCTGCTGCATGGTGACCACCACCACAATCCACATACACGTTAAATGTGATATCTTTGTCAAGAACATTCGTGATGAGATCACCTCATCGGGCATCAAATATGATTTCTTTTCAAGAGCATACGTGTCTCACGATGATTTCATCGAACACGTGCAAAACTGCAAATATTGCAATTTCGGATAAGTCAATGGAGCGTTATTGTTTTTAAGAACATGTCGCGACGTGTCTCGCGATGATTTCATCGAACACGTGCAAAACTGCAAAATTTGCAATTTTGCATAATTCAATGGAGCGTTATTGTTTTAAAGAACATGTCGCGACATGTCTCGCGATGATTTCATCGAACACGTGCAAAACTGCAAATTTTGCAAATAGCGCCGATGTACGGCTGCTGAGATGAAATTAGATACAATAAGCAAACAATGCATCATTAGTAGAATATAAAATGACGAATCTGGAGGATACGCTCAATAGTCGAGAACTGGAAGTCGTGAGTGCAACAAATGGCGTTAGCAAGAGGATCGTGCAATAACATGGAGCAAGAGTTGTTGAA